>NW_028242367.1:0-97354 GCF_964263255.1 Lissotriton vulgaris
GCTGGAAAACAAGGTCATAAAAATTATGAAATAGTAGAAACTTCTCTGGAATAAATACATAAAAAGCTGTATATATATGCATAGTAAGAACACCCGACAAATATCCAAACTCTACACCATAAAAACAGATAAAAAATCACACTGGCCACTGACCGTAAATACATTATATATCTTAAAAGGCAATATACTGTGATAGAGAATACAGTTACAAAAAGTTGTGCAAATCTCCTGTATTCAATCCATTCAGCATTTTTGTGTCTAGTGTCAAGATGTATTCAGACTCTAGCTGGCGTAGCTGTTTTTCTCTATTACCACCTCTAGGACGTTTGGGAACCACACCAATAACAAAGTATGTCAGATCTTTCAGGTTATTACAGTGAACTAAGTTGAAATGGTGAGCCACCGGATAATTGTGATCTGTATTCACTATGGCGCGCAAATGTTGTAAGATGCGGTTAAACACTTGGAGCTTCGTACTGCCTACATACTTGAGGTGACAGGTGCATTCAAGTATGTAAACCTCACAATCAGTGCGGCATGAGTAATGACAGTTAATCTGGATAGGTGTAGAATCAAATGCATTGGTATAACCAGTTTTATTTATACCGAATTGAGGAGGAATGGCGTTGCAGCATTGCTTGCCGGAGGTGTTGTGGAGTTTCCTTGAATATATATATACCCAGTGACTCCGACTATATACTTCTTACCGAAGTTACATAAGGACGCCAATAACCCACCCGGTCGACCGATAATATCTGCCCGGAATGGATGCCTGGAACACATGTCCCAATATGTGGACTTTTTTCTACAGGGTGCAGTTAAAAATTTGGCCTCCTTTGTCAGTGACACTAGCGATTTTCTGTATAAAATCAAAGAAATCAAATAGGAAAGTCGCTATTTACTTATTGCTTTGGATGTAAGTGCACTTTATACCAGCATTGTACACTCTGATGGATTGAATGCACTTAACTTTTATCTTCAGAAATCTTTGGGCAACATGTTGAAGCACAAACAAATGTTGTTGGAAATGGTGGACTTTTGTCTGAATAACAATATATTCATTTTCAATAATGTGTTGTATAGGCAGTTGCAGGGTGTTGCCATGGGGGGCAGCTTCTCCCCCAGCTACGCATGTCTACACATGGGTTGGTGGGAGGAGCTGGTCCTCATGGTTGAACACCGTACAACAATGGAATGTCATGTAATCACTTGGTTACGTTATATAGAGGATTTATTTGTGATTTGGGATGGCAACATGGAATCAGCAGAAAGGTTTGTTCAGGATATTAACAATAATGACCTTAACTTACATTTTACTGCCATCATTAGTAAATCATCTATAACCTTCTTGGACACAGAGATATTCATTGAGAATGATAAAATTGAGACCAAACTCCACTGTAAACCCACGGCGGGCAACTCCACCCTACAGGCCAAAAGTCCTCATGTTAAACATCTAATTAACAGTATCCCTTATGGAGAGATGTTGAGACTTAGGCGAATCCACAGTAGGGAAAATGATCTGATTTTAGCCCAAACATCAAGCAAAGCCAGATTTTTGGAAAGAGGCTATTCTGAAAAAATAGTTAACACTGCCATTTCCATGTCAATGTCTAAAGACAGGTTAGATCTTCCATAGACAGGCCCCAAAATAACAACGACAGCTGCGGACTGCTCTGACAACCCGACTGATTTCAGAATCATTATCCAATACAGTGCTCAACATAAACAAATTCAATCCATCATCAATAAAAACTGGCCTCTGGTCCTATGTGATCCTAAGGATCTTTCCAAAAAACCCTCTATCACCTACAGCAGGGGCCAATCCATGACAGATGCACTTGTAAAACGTAGCCCTGAAATCATGGAATCTAATAATTGGCTTCAAACACATGGTGGGTTCTTCAATTGTAAGGTCTGCAAGCCTGCTCACAAGCAGTAAACAAAACTAGCTACCTATCACCATTTGACCTGAAAGAACACAACATTTCTAAAGTACTTACATGTAAAACTGAGTATGAAGTTTATGTTTTGTCATGTCATGTCCTTGTAATTTGCTCTATGTGGGGAGCACTAAACTCCCCGTACATAAAAGAATTTTACAGCATATCAGAGCGATTTGCAATCAAGACAACACATATCCAGTGGCAAGACACTTCAAGGCCAAACACAATTCCTAAAGTGCGGAATTGAAGTACTTTGTAATAGATTGTGTTGTTCCAAACAAAAGAGGCGGCAACAGAGAAGAAAAATTACGCCGCCTTGAGACCCGCTACATTTTAGAACTCAATACTAAACAACCATCGGGGTTAAACAAAACGGAGGACCTTTATACATGCCTTTAATTCATCCCCAAAAACCACTCTGAGTTTTAACAAATGCTGCGCCTTAAGGATGTGTAAATATATAATGATTTATTAACTTTTTATGCTTTTTAGATATTTATTGATATATTTATATATTTATAGATTCATTTTTATGATTGACTCTTTTACATGCATATTGCCCTTTAGATTTCTATATATGTGACAGAATTACAATGTTTAGTTGTCATTTAACCATTTTTAGGGTTTTTATTCACATGACATTAACTTAAATTGTTTTTTGCACATTTGAATTAACTGAAAGGAGCATTTATGCCCAATCAAGAGTTATCTGATATGCCCATCCCGGGTTAATTATGGCACATCATCTGTAGTATACATTTGTCTCCAAACTACAATAACTGGAGACTCTGGTTGTGATTTATGTATTTGTACTGACATATGAACCCAACAACATTTCCTCCTCTCCCTTCTCTATGCAAGCACGTAGCACTTTATTTATTTTTGTATAATAGGCACAATTATCACCGGGGCTCCGGTGTTAATTAACAGGTTTACCTTGCCTTTTTAATAATAATAATAATAAAAAATAGCGAAAAAAAGCCAAATACTGAAAGATAAGTAACAACCTTAGCATAATATAAAAAATCAAGAAATAACAAAATAACAAAACAAGTAATTTCCATCAGTAACGTGAAAACGTTTATATAGCTGCTTTCAAATGCACAATATCAACTTGTGATTTTCAAATAATTTGTTTGTTCTCTGCACTTGCACTTTGACTTTTTTACAGGAGTTTTGGTTTTTAAATTTGCATATGTTTTTATTAATTTAAACAAACAGCCTAAAGTACAATCTATTAGATCATGGTATCGTTTAATGGAGGTAAACAATGTGTAGTTTTTTTGAACTACAAAACTCTTCTATGTCTATGCGTGATTTAGGCTGCAACATGTGACCCTGTAATGTGATTATTTAAACCACTACCTGTCTGTGTACTGTGGGTGTGCACCTGTTACAACGCATTTTTTACAACGCACTACTGTTACAACGCATCCATTACAACGCGGATACTGTTACAACTCATGTTTTTACAACGCATTTTTTTACAACGCAGGTACCTTTACAACGCATACCATTACAACGTAAGTATTGGTAAGTATATAGTTATTTTTTAAATGTTATATGTTTGGGGTAAAGGGGTATTTTTAGGGGTTAGGGTCAGTTTTGGGTTTTTGGGTACAGGGGTATTTTTAGGGTTTAGGGTCAGTTTTCAGTTTTTGGGCAAAGGGGTATTTTTAGGGTTCAGGGTCAGTTTTCAGTTTTTGGGTAAAGGGGTATTTTAGGGTTCAGGGTCAGTTTTCAGTTTTTGGGTAAAGGGGTATTTTTAGGGTTCAGGGTCCGTTTTCAGTTTTTGGGTAAAGGGGTATTTTTAGGGTTTAGGGTCACTTTTCAGTTTTTGGGTAAAGGGGTATTTTTAGGGTTCAGGGTCAGTTTTCAGTTTTTGGGTAAAGGGGTATTTTTAGGGTTCAGGGTCAGTTTTCAGTTTTTGGGTAAAGGGGTATTTTTAGGGTTCAGGGTCAGTTTTCAGTTTTTGGGTAAAGGGGTATTTTTAGGGTTCAGGGTCAGTTTTCAGTTTTTGGGTAAAGGGGTATTTTTAGGGTTCAGGGTCAGTTTTTAGTTTTTGGGTAAAGGGGTATTTTTAGGGTTCAGGGTCAGTTTTCAGTTTTTGGGTAAAGGGGTATTTTTAGGGTTCAGGGTCAGTTTTTAGTTTTTGGGTAAAGGGGTATTTTTAGGGTTCAGGGTCAGTTTTCAGTTTTTGGGGTACAGGGTAAAAATAAATTAAATTTAATTTTAAATTAAATTATTTAATAGTAAATAAATTAAATTAAATTACATTGCATTATTTTTGGGGTTGAGGGTCAGTTTTGAGTTTTTGGGGTACAGGGGTACAGGGTAAAAATAAAGTTATATTTTTTTTAATTTTCAATAATTAATTTAAATTATATTTCATAAAATTACTTTAATTTATTTTTGGGGTTTAGGGTCAGTTTTCAGTTTCTGGGGTACAGGGGTACATGGTAAAAATAAAGTAATATTAATTTAAATTTAAAATAATTAACGGAAATTAAATTATTTAAAATTACATTAAATTATATTTTTAAAATTAAGTTACTATTATATTATTAATATTAACATATACTTACCAATACTTACGTTGTAATGGTCTGCGTTGTAAAGGTACCTGCGTTGTAAAAAAATGCGTTGTAAATACATGCGTTGTTACAGTATCCGCGTTGTAAAAACCGCGTTGTAACGGTATGCGGAGTAAAAGTCCGCGTTGTAACATCATATATCCGTGCTGTGTCATGTGATAAAGCGCTCGTAGAAGCACGAAACGCGTCATGGCGATTTGAAAACCAGCACGAAATAAAGAAGTAATCCTTGCACCTATTTTGGGCCCGTATCTGTCTGGATTCGGATATCCTTGGAATATATATATATATATATATATATATATATATATATATATATATATATATATATATATATATATATATATATATATATATATATTAATTCATTTGCAGATCCCAATTCGGAAAGAACCACCCGGAGATGAAATGAAGCTCCAATCTTTTAATGACAGCTTGCCAGCAGAAATACCGTTCAGGACAGGCAGTTAGTCCCATTTGCCAGACGCGTTTCAGGAACTTAATCCTTTCCTCAGTGGCTTTGGAAAGACTCGAACAAGCATTCTTGGCGTGCACCTTTTGACTCCTGCCTCGAAGGGCGTGGCCTCACGGCACTCTGGGAGACTGAGTGCACCTCAATTCACAGCCTCAGTGGGTGCTTTACTTCGGTCTTTAATGTCCAATAATATTATTTGCTCATGTTCGTGAAGGTTTCTGCCCCGCTTTTCAGCTGCCAACCCTGCTTTTGACAGACTCCTTCCTGCCAAGGAATCTGTTTACTCCGTCCCGCTTTCAGCAGCATCAGGTAATGTTGCCGCGGACCCACTGTAACAGCTGGTGAGTTCCTTCCACGACCCGGGGAGGCCGTCAGTAATTAATTCATTTGCAGATCCCAATTCGGAAAGAACCACCCGGAGATGAAATGAAGCTCCAATCTTTTAATGACAGCTTGCCAGCAGAAATACCGTTCAGGACAGGCAGTTAGTCCCATTTGCCAGACGCGTTTCAGGAACTTAATCCTTTCCTCAGTGGCTTTGGAAAGACTCGAACAAGCATTCTTGGCGTGCACCTTTTGACTCCTGCCTCGAAGGGCGTGGCCTCACGGCACTCTGGGAGACTGAGTGCACCTCAATTCACAGCCTCAGTGGGTGCTTTACTTCGGTCTTTAATGTCCAATAATATTATTTGCTCATGTTCGTGAAGGTTTCTGCCCCGCTTTTCAGCTGCCAACCCTGCTTTTGACAGACTCCTTCCTGCCAAGGAATCTGTTTACTCCGTCCCGCTTTCAGCAGCATCAGGTAATGTTGCCGCGGACCCACTGTAACAGCTGGTGAGTTCCTTCCACGACCCGGGGAGGCCGTCAGTAATTAATTCATTTGCAGATCCCAATTCGGAAAGAACCACCCGGAGATGAAATGAAGCTCCAATCTTTTAATGACAGCTTGCCAGCAGAAATACCGTTCAGGACAGGCAGTTAGTCCCATTTGCCAGACGCGTTTCAGGAACTTAATCCTTTCCTCAGTGGCTTTGGAAAGACTCGAACAAGCATTCTTGGCGTGCACCTTTTGACTCCTGCCTCGAAGGGCGTGGCCTCACGGCACTCTGGGAGACCGAGTGCACCTCAATTCACAGCCTCAGTGGGTGCTTTACTTCGGTCTTTAATGTCCAATAATATTATTTGCTCATGTTCGTGAAGGTTTCTGCCCCGCTTTTCAGCTGCCAACCCTGCTTTTGACAGACTCCTTCCTGCCAAGGAATCTGTTTACTCCGTCCCGCTTTCAGCAGCATCAGGTAATGTTGCCGCGGACCCACTGTAACAGCTGGTGAGTTCCTTCCACGACCCGGGGAGGCCGTCAGTAATTAATTCATTTGCAGATCCCAATTCGGAAAGAACCACCCGGAGATGAAATGAAGCTCCAATCTTTTAATGACAGCTTGCCAGCAGAAATACCGTTCAGGACAGGCAGTTAGTCCCATTTGCCAGACGCGTTTCAGGAACTTAATCCTTTCCTCAGTGGCTTTGGAAAGACTCGAACAAGCATTCTTGGCGTGCACCTTTTGACTCCTGCCTCGAAGGGCGTGGCCTCACGGCACTCTGGGAGACTGAGTGCACCTCAATTCACAGCCTCAGTGGGTGCTTTACTTCGGTCTTTAATGTCCAATAATATTATTTGCTCATGTTCGTGAAGGTTTCTGCCCCGCTTTCCAGCTGCCAACCCTGCTTTTGACAGACTCCTTCCTGCCAAGGAATCTGTTTACTCCGTCCCGCTTTCAGCAGCATCAGGTAATGTTGCCGCGGACCCACTGTAACAGCTGGTGAGTTCCTTCCACGACCCGGGGAGGCCGTCAGTAATTAATTCATTTGCAGATCCCAATTCGGAAAGAACCACCCGGAGATGAAATGAAGCTCCAATCTTTTAATGACAGCTTGCCAGCAGAAATACCGTTCAGGACAGGCAGTTAGTCCCATTTGCCAGACGCGTTTCAGGAACTTAATCCTTTCCTCAGTGGCTTTGGAAAGACTCGAACAAGCATTCTTGGCGTGCACCTTTTGACTCCTGCCTCGAAGGGCGTGGCCTCACGGCACTCTGGGAGACTGAGTGCACCTCAATTTACAGCCTCAGTGGGTGCTTTACTTCGGTCTTTTATATTATTGGTCTTTAATGTCCAATAATTTATTTGCTCATGTTCGTAAAGGTTTCTGCCCCGTCAGGTCAGTGATGTCATCAGTGATGTCACTGACCATGTCATGAATGATGTAATATGTGACATCATCAGCAGTGGATTGCGGGTGCGCGATATATAGTTAGTGGAACTAACTATATATGCGAATTTCAATGGTTATGTGTGAGTAAAATAAGGTTTAGTAAATGCTAATCCCTAACTATATATGGTCTATAACCTATGGTTTTTTCAGTGAATTTTCAAGGTTTTGTAAATGCTAATTCCTAACTATATATGGTCTATAACCTATGGTTTTTTCAGTGAATTTCAATGGTTTTTTAATAGCAAATATCAAAAGCTGTAAAATGTATTCTTATTCTAATTCAAAAATATATATTTTATATTTTTGTATTATATTTTTTTAATTTAAATATTTATTTAATTATTTTTTTTGTTTCGCTGCCGGTCCGCGAACCAGGCAGCTTCCCGTTAGCTTCAATTTGTTCCGAGACCCAGTCCGCCAACCGGTAAACGTTCCATTAGCGCAAGTACCGCGTTAGAAAGCAACATTGTGACGCGTCCCGTAAGCACGACGTATCGCGTTACCGCGTAATGCGTCTTATGACGCGCCGCGTTAGCGCACCCGGAAGCGCTCCGGAACGCAAACCAAGGCGCAAAACACAGCGCCCCGGAAGCAATCTGAGGCGCGGCGCGGAGCGCGTAACGTAAGCATAACAGGTCATGTGACTAATTTATAAAACTTTTCATTGGTTAATTTTACTTTTAGTTTCCTAATGATGGAAGGCTTGGTTATATGACTTAAAATAACACTTTTTATTGGTTTAGAACATTTTTTTTCCCAAATGATGAAAGTCCCACCTTTTTACCTCACTCTGACTTTCATTTTTATGAGAGAAAGACCTACATTGACGACCTTACAAATGGCTTCAATGATTGCTGCAGCTGGTGGACCCCCAGCACCACCACCACCTCCAAGGAAGAGAGGACCACCTCCTCAGGTCATCCTCCAACAAGAGGAGGAAGAAGAGGAAGAGGAGCAAGGGACAAGGAGGTTTTTAAAAGAACAGCCAAGGAGGTCCCATATAAAAGAAAATTTTATTTGGCAATTTTTTTCATTTCCCCCACATCAAAAAAAGGTAAATGCCCGGTACGTTACCTGCCTGATCTGCCACAATGAACTGTCCAGAGGAACCGAAAAAAATACAGTTATGGTAATTATACCATGCATTGCCATATGGAGAGGTGGCACCCGATAAATTACAGTGCTGCCCAAATACGTGATCTGGTGGATAACCCCCGACCTGCCAGTACATCCACCAATGAAGAGGCAGTGACGGGATCAGAGGCAAGGGAGACGGTTCCAAATCTACAGATGAACTTTGGCCAAATGAAATTAACCTGTTTAACCTGCGGCAAATTAATTTCCTGTGGAGAGAGGAGTGTAACTCTAATCAATAGAGCTTTTGAACATCATCAATGTACAAAACGTCCCAGAAAATAAATTTTCTTTTTTTTTGTTGCTCCTGTTGAGCCCTTTCTAATGAATCATTTTTGTTTCCCCCCCCCAAAAAAAACAAAAAAAATATAAAACAACAAAAATAATAAAAAAAAGTTATTTTCAGAACTACCTTCCCTTTAGAAAAATTGCTAGAATGTTTAGCACTCTAGCAACCTCTATTTCTTTTGATTCGCTTCCCAGTTCGCGCGCCGGTACGCGAACCGGAAGCGAACTAAAAAAAATATTTTTTTAAAAAAAAGAAGAGTAAGTAAACAGAGAGTAATGTTAAAAGAAAGACAAATAGAGGGAGTAACACGCAGTTACTGTTAAAAGAGGGACTGAGAAAAGGAGTGGAAAGAGTAGTATAAGTAAGTAATAGAAAAAGAAATGAGGGAAGTAGCAAAGGCAGGAAACTGAAGGTTAAAGAAATGAAGCAGTGGAACTAATAAAAGTTAAATTTGATAGAGATGTAACGTAAAGAGTACTAAACACTTACCTTATAATTGTCGTTAATTTAGTCAATTGTAATTTTTATACTTTTAATCTGTGTAAGAAAGAACAAAAAATTTTAAATTAATAGAAGGTAGTAAAAAAAGAGTGAGCATGAGACAAGATGAATACATATTATAAATCACAATTAAAAGTACAAAATTAATTATACATATTTAATGGTTTATTTTTGCTGTTCTCAGAATATATCAAATTTCACTGAAAACAGTGAGTTGAAGGTATTCATCATATAACAGCGGGGAAAAAAAAACACAATCAAAATGATTGTGTTTAAAAAACCCTTAAAATATAATCAATCAGAAATAAGAACTCCTCAAAAGTAACTTACTTTCTATGACGTCAAAGGATGTCCTATGAACAGCTTATACTCTGTTGTGCTGTTACTATTTTCTGCCCGCCACTTTCTGAAAGATAAACTCCATCGTTTTAAGAAAAATGAGACATACAAAGCAATTTAAAACAGCACACTAAATTACAGCAACACCTAGAATCATTATAGTCCAGTTACCTACCCTAAATTCTCACTTCAGAAAACAAGTCAAAAGGCAACATTGCTTCATACTCAATTGGTAATGTTTGCTGAAAGACTAGCCTTTTTTATATTTCAAATAAGCTGTGTAATATCCTGATGTTGTCAAAGGACCATCTTAATATATAATAGCTGCAGTTGCAAATGTTCTTCCTGAAATCGATGACTGTGTAGCCAAAACATTTTTAATTAGACTTAACAACTTTTTTTCATCCAGTTTATGTAGTTGAAATTGTAAAATGACATTTCACCCATAAGTTTCCATAAATAATATGGACAGCATTGCAGACTTACATTTCCTCTACTCCTTGTTTTGATCTGCTGCTTGAATTAGCTTATAAACACAAACAGTTTTCGCTCTGTACTACACTTATCCACAAGGCCATATAGAGTGGGAGCCATTAGAACCTCTTGGAATTCCTCAGAACAAATCCCAAGATTCCTTTCCTAAAATTTTGGTTGTAAGAACACCAGGTAAGAATTTTGAAGGTGGAAAGGCAATCTTTTTTTGAAAGTTAAAACAGAATCATTGCAGAATGACCAGCCATTTCCAGATTTTAAATAAGCTGTGTAATGTCCTGAAGTAGTTGAAGGACCGTCATGATATATAATTGCTGTAGTTACAAAAGTCTTTCCTGATATTGACAACTGCGAAGCCACAAAATTATTAATTAAAGTTGTCAATTTAGTTCCATCAGGCCTACATCGTTGGAACATTAAAATGACATACTGGCCATAACTTCGTATAATTAACGTGGGCAGCATTGCAGACTTACTTTGGCTACACTCCATGTTTTGATCGGCTGCCTTTACTAGCTTATTGAAGGATACTGATTTACTGTCAGGCAAAGATAAATATATAAATCTTTCTGAGTCTACACTAGTAGTACTTGATAGCCTACAGTTCTCGCAATCATGCTGCCATTGATAAGAAAGGCCAAACAGATAATCTACATCTACACCTTCATCTTGCAATACCAAGCATATACATTAAAAACTCCTGACAATCCTGCTGAATATTTTGAGAGAATTGTGTTTGACCTGAACATTCGTCTAACAGATAACGAATTTCAGACACACTTTCTACTCTTGTTCTATCAGCGCTACATTTCTCTAACACAGAATTCAACAAACAGCATAAACTTTGTTCCGAATTGATCACAATCTGTTCTTTTAAAGTCTCTAGTGAAAAGAGAACATTAACCACTACATTAGCATAGCAGTTGACACCAGAACTATTTTCAAATTGAAAACCAACAACATCTTCAACAGATTCATTTTATTTCTGCTTGCAACTTTCAGTTCATCGACTTTTGGTCTTTTTGCTACAACCTCCCTACTATTACTGATATTTCTTCGTTTCCGGCCTACCACACGTTTCTCAAACAAAGGATATTGAGGCAAATGTGGCGCATACTCTCTTCTTAACCTATTGTATTCCTTAACACAATCTAGATCTGCACAAATGTTTGTGACATCACAGTCAATCAAGTGCAATCCCGATAAAGTTCTGACTCGTGACAATGCTACATAAGCCATACCCTCTTTGAACACAGAACTGCCAATATTCACTAAAGCAGTGTCTACACTTAAACCTTGCGATTTATGAATTGTCACCGCATATGCCAAGCAAACAGGAAACTGCTTACGGCGAACATATAAGTCTTTTACAAGCAAAAACCTAGCTGTGCAACGACCAATTAGCTGTACTTCCTCAATACCATCAAATTTAATTTTTAAAAATTCAATTCCATCTCTACTTCTGTATTTCTCAAAATCAACAACATTACCCATTGATCCATTTACCAGACCTCTTTCAACATGTAAATTCCTTCTCAAAATGATACTGCAATTTAAGCACACATTCAGAGTCTTTTCAAAACCCGCAGTTTTAGATATAGTCTTCTCTAATGAATCCAATTTAGATTTCAAATTCTCAGACAAAATAATTGTTGCTCCCAAATGCTCTATTCTGTCAATAGCTTCCAGTTTCACAATCTCTTGGTTTTCTAAATTCAACATTTTGTTGTTGAAGATGGAACATTCTGCAAGAGTTGGCATCAGACATATTCCAGATTTCTTCTCAGTAAGTTTCTGAAAAATATCCTCTGGCAGAACGTCTTCTTCTGGATACAAATTTGACAGTAATCGTGCATGTAAAGCTTCTTTCCCACGCTCAGTCACTTTCCCGATTCTAACATCTTGTAGAATATTCTTGTAATCTTCGTCCTTCGCCTGACACATATTTTCACGCAGCTCAGCATAATTGAAGTTTAACCATATGTTAACGTTGCCAATGCTCCCTAGGCACTTCCTGGTATCTTCATGCGTAAGCAGTTTAAACACTGGTTTTCCTTTCACTGGTGCCAGCTGCAGAAGATCACCGAAAACAATGATGTGTTTGCCACCGAATAACACATCATACTCTGTTTTAAGAACTTCCTGCATTCTCAAATGCACAAAGGCAAGCATGACATTGGAAACCATGCTTACTTCGTCAATGATAAGAAGTTTCATCTTCTTCAGGACTCTAGATACTTCACAACAAGCATCCCCAGATAACTTGTGGTATTGTAATTTGTTATCATGCTCCACTGGCATCATCAGTAGCCGATGCAAAGTAATGCCTTTAATGTTATGTGCTGCCAGTCCAGTTGGAGCGGTGACAACATAAGACAGCGATGACTCAGTCCTTTTCTGCAGATAACATGAAATTGCTTTAATGAGGAAACTTTTTCCAGTTCCTGCTTCTCCACTCACGTACAGTCGGACAGGCTTCAACGACGTACATGAGCACTCTTTCTTCTCATGACTTAATCCATGATCAATTTGGTTGGTAACTTCGTCATATATTTTCCTCTGCTCAACGTTGAGTTGTCTTTCCAAATCTTCTAAGTTAACCGCATCCTTCTGAGCATGTGCCATGGCTCTTTCCACTTCAATCATAGCAGTGGCAGCTTAATTTTCGATAACTGGTTCTCCTAGTGGATCCTGACTCAATGAAACAGAACTCTGACTGTCCTGAGAACTGTCTCTAGCAATCTCAGCTGCAATTGTTGCTTCCTGCTCGATTTCTGCATTCAACATTTCTAGATATTTTGGAAAAACAGGACATTCTATGGACTACTTGGCTGCATTAAAAGAGTCTTCGTAACAAAGGAAATCTCCAATCAGTTCCTCTTCTGCACGCCAAGGCTTCAAAAGTTGCAAAAGAGCTCAATAGAAACACTCTTTTCTTTCTGGAGATTCGCAATTCAATTTTCGATGATTTACCAAATGGCATTTTCTTTGCTTGACCAGACATCCCTCACTTCCAATTACAGCATACACTCCTTTATCAATATCTTCTTTGATGTTCCTCTTGAAAATGTAATTTTGTAGAACATCATACAGACAAACATTCTCCAGGTGACTGCTTCTATTTGGATAATATGTATCCAACATGTTGGTCTTCAAAATATCTCCCGTACAGGTTTCAGAACTCGATTACGCGTTGCAGCAAGACCAAGACTCGCCCAAATGATACTCCTAGATTTGGCATAGAGACCTGCTGAAGATAACCGGTCAGAACATTCGTAAGCTCCGATTTCTCGATGCGACAACATCTTTAGACTGAAACTGTACAACTTCTTACTGAGGCTCTTTTCATGGGAAATATCCTCCCACATATCCTTCAGTTCTGTATTTTCATTTTTGGTGATGTAAGACGTCACATACAGAGCCACAGCCATACAGTTGTCAGCCACCAACTGTATATCCATTTTAGCATTCCACATGGACAAAATCACTGGGTTGTAGTCGTTTATGTACTTGGACTCTTCGTTTCTTTTCAAATTGTATGTGTTTTTGGGTGATTTCCTTGTCACATTATGTCGCAGCGAAGACATCAAATTGTTCACTCTTCCTTTAGATATCACCGACTGTGGAAATGCAAAACGACATTTGGTGTAGTACTTGTCCTTGTTTCTGAATTTACGACGACAGTACTTTCCACAACGATGGCTTTGAAACCGTAAAACTTGTTCTCTTAGACTTTTATCTTCGTTTGTCTTTGGAACAGCACATGTAGCATACTGTTCTATGAAACTCATCACTAAGTCATCCGGATCTGTTCCAAATTTGGGTGCATCTTTGATCCATAGCAGCATATGTATATGAGGAGCACCTCTTGCTTGATACTCCTTTCTCCAGAAGAAATCCAACACCTCTTCAAGAGGTGGATTTTTCTTGTTCGTGATGAAAGACATCATAGCTTCAAATCTACGATTGAAGTATCTGCATACATTCACTGGATCCAAAGAGCACAGTTCTCCGGGTGTCTTGAATTCGATATTTTCAATGTTTCCATTTGCCTCTCGTAGAAATTCAAGTAAGTCTTCCCAGCCATACTCAGCACAGCTGAGAGTGAGGAACCATGTGGGAGTTCCGAAGTTCCTCAGCATACATTTTAAGTCACCATGACGGCGGTACCAATACTCATTAGTACCACGCTGACAAGCCATGAGATTAATCAGGTGAGAATCCAAAATACTGTCTTGCACATTGACTGTATCCATAAAGTCCCTTGAAGAGATATTTCGCAGTTGTACACCACTTTTCAAGATGTGGTTCACTGCATAAGACAATCCAGAGAGATCACTTTCAAACAGTAGATGAAACAAATAGGGAATGCATTGACGAAACCTAGGATCTTCTGCATACAATCGTAAAGTCCGGTATTTTGAAGCAGGAATTTGAACAGGTCGCTCATCATATCTTCCTCCTTGACCTGTGGGAAATAACTGTGGGAAACATCGAGCTTCCAAACTTTTCTCCCAAACACTAATGGGACTCCCTTTGGCTTGTTTCATTTGAAACAACTCAATAGCATTCCCCATGACTTCCTTGGAATGAACACTATAATGTTCATATATTTCTTCATTTTTAGAGGCTCCTACTTTCTCAATTTGTCCAGCACACAAATCGCTGTCCTCTTCTTCACTTACTTCCTCTTCTGCAACACATACATTCTTGTAGTACTCATTGTTTTTTATCAAATACAATGTTGCCTTTTTGGCTTTCCTAACATCCACTAAATCTTGCCATATTTTCTTACTCTTTGTCGGAACCCCATTAACTATGATAACCAGAGGTTTCTCTTTCACTTTCTCTACTCCAATTGTATTAATGTTTTTCTTCAAATCTAAAGGCAAATAAACTACTCTTCTCTTTAATCCTCTCTGTAAATCTGATGGAGGCAATTTCCCTGTCTTTGGCTCCATTCGTACAATAGCCTGGAAGGGATGGACACTTTGAATCAAAATAGATTCATAAGTATTTAAATCCTTCAATTCAGATGGAATGTCAACCAATTCCAGATTATTATAAACCGCTCTAGCAGGCATCTGGTTTTGGTTTAATTTGTTAAAACAATAAGTACACATACGTTGGTCCGCTCCCAAATCAAAACAATTTTCTACCATCAAGTATGTGGCAAGATCCTTCCATTCACTATTGTTTTCCATATAACTTTTTGCATATAAATCCACTAACTTAGTCTGATTCTTATAATAAATCCGTCGACAACACACACAAGTGAAATTAGGCCTCTCACTTGATTTCACCATAAACGTGGAAATTTCCTTGTGAAACTTATATGTACTGAAAATCTGTACACTCTCTTCCACATTACCTTCTTCTAGTGGGTCAATGTCAACATTGTTCTCTTTACCAGCAAAGTAACAGAACTCAATTTCTTGACAAATATTCTTCACATCTACTTCAGAACCATGCAAAAGAGCACTGCTTAATTGTTTAAGCATAATTGCTGGACTCTTAGCATAAGACAACATTCTAACTAATTTCCTCACTTTATTATGATGCACTGTAGCATCCTGAAATGATGAAAAACACTCTGGCATACTCTCCTGGAAAGACAAGCCAGTGAATGACCATGCAAACCTGTCACTTGTCTCACTCTGCAAGGATCTAATTCTTGCAACAACTTTATTTTTTGTTTTAAACTTTTCTTATTAAATGTCCGTACAAAATCACAAAGCAAATTGATGGAATCCTGTCGCACACTGCAAATAGAACTACACTTCCAGGTGTACACTGGTCCCTTAGGACGTCTCCCTAAAACCCCATCACTTAACACCTCTTCTGCATCTGCAGACACAAGTTTTTCTTTTTCAACCGGACGACCATCTTTTACCTCATATGCTCGACCACTGCTGTCAACTGCATGCACCAAATCATTGTCCTGAAAATAACTCTCCTCATTAAAAAATGCCTCACTATTTGAACTATGCATCCATTCTCCTGAGAAAACTTCACAAAAATTACTTCGATTAACTACTCTCTTCCATCTACTATTTGATTTGAAAACATAAATTACCTTGTTTAGTTTCCTAATTCTATTAATTACCAAAATAAATAACTTTCGCTAAATTTCGAAAGCCTGATCAATAATTTTCTCTACATTTTTCTTTTTCTTATAAAATGCCACTTTCTGTTGGCCTTTCTTTAATTGTTTTAGCAAATTGACAATTACCCTGTTGCGGAACATTCGCCTACGAATGTCCCTGAATGTATTTTCCCTTCTACTGCCATGCACAGAGTTATCTCCTGCTCTAGCAGAAACTTTTTTGACGGGCCTTTCCTTTCCATTTAAATTGGCTCTCTTTTTCAGGACTAAAACTTGTTCTATAGTTATACTTTTGTTTCTACCAATGTTTCTAAGGAATGATTTTGTTCTCTTACCCGGAGCTTTCTTCGTGCATTGACGAGATTTTAATGTAGAGGACTGCTGCAAGTATTTAGTAATCTGCTGTCTTTGACGTTTCGTAGCCTTTCGGATTCTATCCTTAGACGGCATTGTCTAATTTCTAAATAATCTGCAGTTGAATCTGTGGTAAAATATAATAAAAAATGTTATTAACCACTATTACCAAACAGTAAATCAATAACAGTAAGGATTTGATTCAGCAATGCCATAAAGATGATTCAGTGAAATCTTCTTAATTTTACTGTGATAGTTTTACAGGGCTTTCATGCAAATGACTGCCCACCCTGCAACAAAAAGCCCACATGAAACTTGACGCACATTAAATTGTGTACTTACCTGCAATAATCCATATGCCAGTGTTTAGGTCCCTACACCCTGCCCCTCCCCCTCCCCGCCTCCCTGCCCCACCGTAACTCCCTCCACGACCCGCGGCTGCTATCTTGCAACATGGTGCATCTTGTAAATCTCTCCTGCATTATAAAAGTGACGCAACAGCAGCACAAAATAGGCGCACAGCCATCATAAATCTGCCCCTAACACTTTAAATGATTGATTCAGGATGACGATAAGGTGTGGACTATCTAGAAGTTTGTTTGAGGTGAGGCCTACTCAGGGTTGCAGATGAAATTTAGGCTTGTTGAAGAGTACAGAGGTGATAATACATGTACAGGCCTACCAATGAAGTGAATCATGTCCACTGCACTCTTGAACAAAGGCCAGACCTCCTCTATCTCCCTGAACACGCCTAAACCTCATCTGCACAAAGTGATTCGTAATGTTAGGAAACACAAGTGATATAATTGAAAAACTTGCAAATATTTTTGCACATTTAAAAATTCACATCACCTGTATTTCTTCAGCTTAGTTATCTCATTGTGCAGATGTAGTCTACGTCCTATGTAGAAGCACACCCTATCAATACTTAAATTACCCAAGCACACATGGGAGCGTATTTACAAGGACCTTGCTCCAGGGGAAATGTCTTAAATAAAAATTGGAAAAATTACATCAAAGGGACTCAAAGGCCTTGTAGATATGCCCCAAACAACCTATGAAACACTAGCAGTACATATCAAGAAACCTAATTGATTTCAAAAAACGTTTTTAAACCTTTTATGTAAAACAATTATATACCTACATTCATGGGGAACTGACTTAAAATGCCCTAATACACATGAAAACGTTTTTTTAAGGTCCTTGCACCTTTGTTTCCATCACTTTTAACATGGCTATGTAACTCAAACAATCAAAATCAAAATTTGCCAAGCACACATGGGGGCGTATTTACAAGGACCTTGCACCACGGGGAAAGTGACTACAAATGACCAAACACACATGGGGACGTACTTACAAGGCCCTTGAACCAGGGGGAAGTGACTTGAAATGGCCAAGCACACATAGGGGTGTATTTACAAGGGCCTTGTACCACTTATGCATCACTTTTAACATGTACACTGTGGAGCACCATGGGGCAAAAACAACACAGATGCATCATGCATCTGTTCCGCAAAAGCGACGCATTGCAGGAGTCACATCGCAAGTAAATAAATTCTCATAAATTTTAAAAGCATTCCTTTTCCTTAAAAACGATTTTCTGATCATAATTTGAAAACACAGCACAGCTCCTATGTACAACCACACCTTGTCAGTACTAATACTTTACATTATCTGCAATTACAATTGGTAAAAGAATGCAAAATCTTCTTTGAAAACATAATGCAAACACTTGACTCAAAACATCATTTTAAATGCACAGCTGGCTTTCTTATTTTCTCAAAAAAGCCTACTAGTCTCTATCTAAAATAAAGAAACGATATCTCACCTTAACAAATGCTTTTTGAATTTCCAAACAGTCTCAGAAACACACCAATTTTTCTTTAGCAGAACAAAAGGTATGCACTCCAGAGGCTGGAACCAACAAAGGCACTGAAATGCTGATATTCATCACACATATCTCTCATGTCAGCCAATCAAAACTCTTCCCTCACTTTTTTCAAATCAACACCCTTCCCCCCTCTGCCCTTTCTGCCCTTTTTCCATAGCAACTACCTCCTGCCAGACCTCTCATGTTAACAAGTTCACACAACAATGTTTCAAATGAACTCTGAACTCTCAGTACACCTGCTAATCCACTGCAATCTTTCATAACATCATTTTTTATTAACCATTCAAATTACATCTTTCAAAGAACACATCCATGCACCCTAACTTTCTGTTTTCAGCAATGGAAATCCACCAATCACTGCTAATGAATCAGTAGCACTCAAACTCCACCGTTTTTTTCTTTACAAACTCCACTGTTTCAACTGCCATTTCATTCCCATACTTCATCTGACTGCAGCAGAACCTCCTCTCGCCATGTTTTCTGTCTGGATTCTAGGACATAGCTACATCCACTGGGCTCACAGGTATGCTGATAACAGAAATGTACACAACCTCAATTTACAAAATGTGGAAATCAAATGGATTGGCCAAAGAGGATTGAAATGTCACCAATTGATACCATTGGTGAAAACCTTTTTACATTTGCCAAACCCTGACCTCATAATAGTGCACTGTGGAGGAAATGATTTGAGCACTTTGACTGGGGTAGGTCTGGAAATGCTCTTAAAGAACACCTTTGAGCAATTGATGGCACTTTTTCTTCAAACTGCCTTGGTATATTCCAATATATGCCAAAGACAAAAATGGAGGTGGTCCAATCAATTTTGTCCACAAATTGAGAAATCGAGGAAGCATGTAAATAAGTCTGTTTCAGCTTACATGAGAGACCATGGAATGGGCTGCATCTACAACAATAACTTGCGTTACTACATGCAAGATATCTACAGAGGAGATGGCGTGCACTTCTCAGATGAGGGGAACAGAGTTTTCATACAAAATTTAAGACTGTGTATTGGTACCTACTTATAAGTACCTAGAACTTACACAGAACCCAAAAGCTCTTTTCAGAGCTACCTTAACTTTAATTACTCTTTTAAAATTTCGAATGTACCTTTTTTCACTAATTTTCACTTATGTTCGCTTCCCGGTTCGCTACCCGGTTCGCGTACCGGCAGCTAACCGCGCAGAAAATTCCATTTTTTTTTCGACATATATGAGCCTCCTCAGCCACCCTCAGAAAACCTAGGGGGTCAGGATACGTCTACCGTGCCCCCTTCTACCCATTCTGAACATTATTTACCCTCCATCTTGTATCTTAATTCTACCGAAACACAAAATGGAGGACTCCCGTAACGCTGCAGGTTCGCGTACCGGGATACGCACTGACAAGCACTCGCTCAAAAAAGGTGGGAAAGTAATTTACAGAAAAACCACTGGAGACACTTTCACCAAATATACATTAGCTCATACTACATACCAATCCGTACCATTTTCACAAATTTGGTTGGAATTCCATTTAGCCATTTAGCATGTAGACCTCTCTAAATTCCCTGAGGTAAATTACTTCACAAAACACATCGGAAGTGTTGGAATTGACAACCAATTAAAATGTTACTTTCATTTTCTACCTTTTTAACCTAACATTTGATTGATTATTACCTGAATATATATAAAGAAAGAGAGAAAAACACAGCCATTTTGACTACTACTTCCTGAAGTACATTGCAAGAACATTTTCATTGACAACTTAAACTTGTTTTTGAAAGGTAAGAAGTTATTTTAAAAATTTTAAATGAGAACTATGTTATGATAATTTGTGAAAACGTTTTCAGATAGTTATATACTGTCCCGCTGTAAGAGTTAGAGATTGAGATAGGCTTCTCTGTTATATTTATGGATTGAGTTAGGCTTCTATGGTATAATTATGAATTTACTTAGTCTTCATCACAGGCACTTTTTAATAGTTCTACTTCCTGCCTGAATTCATACAGTGCCCAAAGATAACTTCACTGTTAAAAACTCACAAGTACCTGCCTGAACTTTAACCCAACAGTAACCTATCTCTACTGATATTTTTATTTTTTATGCAATTTACAGCAAGAAAATGGAAGCACAACAGAAAGAAAATAATATTTCCTTTCAAATAAATATTGAAAACAATCCAAATGAAGAAAAGGATGAAAATGACTTTTTGGATGACACATTAGACGAAGAATTAATTGAATGTGTAGAAGAATATGAATCATGGAATGAAAAGGAGGACATACCTGATGAATTGATGTTACAAATTCTTTAAGATTTTGAAAAATCTGAACAATAAATTTAAATTTTAAAATAAAAAATTGTTTGAGACATTATTCTTTTTTATATGTAAATTATGAAATAGTACCAAAATAGATATAATATAAAGTGAGACTTAAAATATACTGTACAACTTTTTTGTGTTACATAGTAAGTTTGCTCATAGTTACTTCCTTTCTCCAACTATATCATCTCCAATGTGTATTTAACATCTCTTTATCATCTCCTGCCTCCATGTTCTTTCTGCTTTCCTCACAGACTATGCTATGAATTCCATATACCACAATAACTTCTGAAACAACTCTATCATTCTTGTTTCCTTATAGTACGCTCCCCGGACCGCTTTCCGGTGCGCGTACCGGGCGCACCCCAAGCCAAAACAAACGATTTTTTTTTTTTTTTTTTGCCCCGCGGGCCCTCCACAACAAACCTAGGGGGTCAGGGAGGATCTACTATGCCCCCTTATGGTCATTTCCCCCTTCGTTTTGGCCTCCTCTTGTCTCTCGATCCTACCGAGAGACAAGATGGCGGCCGCTTCGGACTGTTTAGAATGTTGACAGACACCGGAGAGCCAATCAGCTTCGCTTCGCAAAGTTCAGTTACGTGAAAAGTACGCGAACCGGAGCGCCACCCGGGACGCTGTCACAGATATATCTGTTTATTAAAACATTAATTTCTCAAAATCCACTGTAGCACATATATTGAGACCTAGCAAAGGCACATCGGGCTAACAGTCCCTACAATTTTGCCAAGTTTCGTTCAAATCCATTCAGCCGTTCGAGCTAAAAGTGAGGCCAACCGCCCTATGGAAATTAAATGGGAAAAACGCGTTTTGGGACCCCCCTTTTTTCTCGGCCCCCCCTTGATGAAACCCCCCCAAATTTTCTAGGGCTGCTCAGATACAAAATGTGCCATTTTCCTGAAAATTTCAGCCGATTCCGTCCACAAACGCCAAAGTTATTAGACATAGAATTTTCAAAAGTCCCATAGAGAAAAAATCCTAACTATATATACCTACTGGCGACCGCAGTATATATATATATATATATATATATATATATATATATATATATATATATATATATATATATATATATATATATATATATATGTCAATAACATCCCTCCAGGAGAGCACTCAAAGAAGAACGCGGAGGCCAAGGGGATTGCAGGTCAGACAGCACGTTTATTTCTTAATTCAGCAATGGCGGCGAATGCATTTCGGCTTCTATAGCCTTCTTCAGCGCCCAGCACTGCAGCATGTCCTGTTCACCAATGTTCCTTCCTGCTTAATACATAATTCCAGCACCTGACGCTCCTCCCCCTAATGTGGTCGACACATCCTGTTAGAGTCCGTTGCAATGCTGGACTTCAACTCCCAGAGGGCACTGTACCGGCTCGGCTGGGTTGATGGCGTGGGGGAATGAGGCAGACTGTAGGTCCCGCTGGTTGACAGGTAGGTGATGAAGGGTTCAATGCCTCGGGAAGAAAGAAAGTCAACGGCCACTGTCCTGAGTCCCCTTATAGCCGCTGCAGCCAGTGTACCAAGGCAAGCTGTTGGGTCAGGGCAGTCAATGCGGACTGGGCGCCCCACCGAAGTATAATACCTCGCTCTCCCCAACGTAGATCCAGGTCCTCTGGCGGTCTTTGGAGAATATCGATCCCTCGATACTGTCTTGTAGCTGCAAGCAGCTGGGTGCCAGTTAAATCTCCGAGACGCTTGCGTGCAGTGGAGCCTTCCGTACTCTGTCTCTGGCTGACACAGAATAAATGTCAATAACATCCCTCCAGGAGAGCACTCAAAGAAGAACGCGGAGGCCAAGGGGATTGCAGGTCAGACAGCACATTTATTTCTTAACTCAGCAATGGCGGCGAATGCATTTCGGCTTCTATAGCCTTCTTCAGCGCCCAGCACTGCAGCATGTCCTGTTCACCAATGTTCCTTCCTGCTTAATACATAATTCCAGCACCTGACGCTCCTCCCCCTAATGTGGTCGACACATCCTGTTAGAGTCCGTTGCAATGCTGGACTTCAACTCCCAGAGGGCACTGTACCGGCTCGGCTGGGTTGATGGCATGGGGGAATGAGGCAGACTGTAGGTCCCGCTGGTTGACAGGTAGTTGATGAAGGGTTTAATGCCTCGGGAAGAAAGAAAGTCAACGGCCGCTGTCCTGAGTCCCCTTATAGCCGCTGCAGCCAGTGTACCAAGGCAAGCTGTTGGGTCAGGGCAGTCAATGCGGACTGGGCGCCCCACCGAAGTATAATACCTCGCTCTCCCCAACGTAGATCCAGGTCCTCTGGCGGTCTTTGGAGAATATCGATCCCTCGATACCGTCTTGTAGCTGCAAGCAGCTGGGTGCCAGTTAAATCTCCGAGACGCTTGCGTGCAGTGGAGCCTTCCGTACTGTGTCTCTGGCTGACACAGAATAAATGTCAATAACATCCCTCCAGGAGAGCACTCAAAGAAGAACGCGGAGGCCAAGGGGATTGCAGGTCAGACAGCACGTTTATTTCTTAATTCAGCAATGGCGGCGAATGCATTTCGGCTTCTATAGCCTTCTTCAGCGCCCAGCACTGCAGCATGTCCTGTTCACCAATGTTCCTTCCTGCTTAATACATAATTCCAGCACCTGACGCTCCTCCCCCTAATGTGGTCGACACATACTGTTAGAGTCCGTTGCAATGCTGGACTTCAGCTCCCAGAGGACACTGTACCGGCTCGGCTGGGTTGATGGCGTGGGGGAATGAGGCAGACTGTAGGTCCCGCTGGTTGACAGGTAGGTGATGAAGGGTTCAATGCCTCGGGAAGAAAGAAAGTCAACGGCCGCTGCCCTGAGTCCCTTTATAGCTGCTGCAGCCAGTGTACCAAGGCAAGCTGTTGGGTCAGGGCAGTCAATGCGGACTGGGCGCCCCACCGAAGTATAATACCTCGCTCTCCCCAACGTAGATCCAGGTCCTCTGGCGGTCTTTGGAGAATATCGATCCCTCGATACCGTCTTGTAGCTGCAAGCAGCTGGGTGCCAGTTAAATCTCCGAGACGCTTGCGTGCAGTGGAGCCTTCCGTACTGTGTCTCTGGCTGACACAGAATAAATGTCAATAACATCCCTCCAGGAGAGCACTCAAAGAAGAACGCGGAGGCCAAGGGGATTGCAGGTCAGACAGCACGTTTATTTCTTAATTCAGCAATGGCGGCGAATGCATTTCGGCTTCTATAGCCTTCTTCAGCGCCCAGCACTGCAGCATGTCCTGTTCACCAATGTTCCTTCCTGCTTAATACATAATTCCAGCACCTGACGCTCCTCCCCCTAATGTGGTCGAAACATCCTGTTAGAGTCCATTGCAATGCTGGACTTCAACTCCCAGAGGGCACTGTACCGGCTCGGCTGGGTTGATGGCGTGGGGGAATGAGGCAGACTGTAGGTCCCGCTGGTTGACAGGTAGGTGATGAAGGGTTCAATGCCTCGGGAAGAAAGAAAGTCAACGGCCGCTGTCCTGAGTCCCTTTATAGCCGCTGCAGCCAGTGTACCAAGGCATAGGGCATATATATATAACCTATTGGCGGTCGCCAGTAGGTGGTTATACTAAGGATTTTTTTAATGCAAAATCTCAAAATTCTATTGTGAATAACTTTGGCGTCAGTTGACGAATCTGCATGACAATTTCCTCAAATTTGCCTCGTGGAGCTCCGGTCCTTCCCTGAAAGTTTGGGGGGGATTCGTGAAGCGGGGGTCCTAAAATGTGTTTTCTCCATGTTAAATTCCATAGGGCGGTCGAACTCACTTTTAGCCCGAACGGCTGAATGATTTCCACCAAACTTGGCAAAATTGTAGGGACTGGTAGCCCGATGTGCCTTTGCTATGTCTCAAGATATGTGCTCCAGTGGATTTTGAGTAATTTAGGTTAAAAAAAATATATATATCTATAGGCGCGCCCCGGTAATGTTAGTTACTATTTTTGAATATGTGTTTCAAGGGTTACTTTACAGTGAAAGGAGGTCTGTCACTCTGTCACAAGGATGGTGTCATCAGTGATGTCATGAGTGATGTCACTGACCATGTCATGAGTGATGTAATATGTGATGTCATCAGCAGTGCATTACACGCGCAAGTTATAGTGAGTCCAACTAACTATAACGTGGGAATTTCAATGGTTTTATGTCAGTAACATTTCCAGCTAACTATAACTGGTGTGAAACCTATGGTTTTTTCAGTGAATTTAATAGGTTTTTTAAATGCTAATCCCTAACTGTAACTGGTGTGAAACCTATGGTTTTTTCAGTGAATATATATATATATATATATATTCGAGACGATTCCCACCACTTCCAAGCAAACGCCAGGCGAAGAAGGAAACTCAGGCCTCAGCAGCAAATGTTTCAGGCAAGAAGTATTTTATTTGTCACCTCTCACGACGACGCGTTTCGGGCTGTGCAGCCCTTGATCACATTCAGCTAAACTGCGCCATTTTTTTCTTTATAAACAATTAGTGAAAGTGCACACCTGAGTTGCATTTCAGTGAGATTCACAAGATTAAAAGGCATTGAAAAAAGACTGTTCTCATATACTGCCTAGTACTTCTTCTATACCTGACATCAATACTTGCTTCAGTCGCTATTAAAATAATTTATAAAATATCAATACATGTTCATGTGTTGCACATACATTAATTTTATAAATTATAGCGTTCTTTTGCAAAGTCAAGTTATTTAAATACTAAACATTTCTAACTGGATAAATCCAAGTTTGTATCAATGTTACAATGTAACATGATAAATTTGCGCCCATCTTGTATATTGTGAAAATATCCGGATAAATCCAAGCAACCAAGTACTCGATTAAAGTGCGTAGTGCAGACAATTCCTATTGAAAGGACTAATCAGACAGTGCAAAAAAGACAGTGATGTGCAAATGAGCATAAAGAAGTGCAGTGCAATAAATATAATAAAACCTTGATTAATATTATAAAATACAATATACGAATTCATAGCAAGCATGTATAACAATTCATCAATAATAAGATACTCCGTCCGGGTAAAACATTAAAATTGATAAAATTATACAAAAGTAGCTTAATTGCTAAAAATGAGCACATTGCAAAATAGTAATCAAGATAAGGCAGAAAAGGTTGCTGACTTGTTCAGTAGCACTGCTGTTGAATAAGGATATCATTAAATTGGTTTGAAATGGAAGAACAACTGTTTTAAATTCTTTGAGACAGGCAAATATAAATGATATTATGACCCTAAAGATAAGTGTGCATATCCTCTGTGTTATTCAAACCCTGAGGCCACTTGCTGTCAAACTCTAATATAAATTTAGTTTCAAGTTGTCGCAGTTGACGCTCTCTATTGCCACCCCTCTTAGATTTAGGAATATATATATATATATTCACTGAAAAAACCATAGGTTATAGACCATATATAGTTAGGAATTAGCATTTACAAAACCTTGAAAATTCACTGAAAAAACCATGGGTTATAGACTATATATGGTTAGGAATGTCACTGACCATGTCATGAATGATGTAATATGTGACATCATCAGCAGTGGATTGCGGGTGCGCGATATATAGTTAGTGCAACTAACTATATATGGAATTTCAATGGTTTTGTGTGAGTAAAATAAGGTTTTGTAAATGCTAATTCCTGACTATATATGGTCTATAACCCATGGTTTTTTCAGTGAATTTTCAAGGTTTTGTAAATGCTAATTCCTAACTATATATGGTCTATAACCTATGGTTTTTTCAGTGAATTTCAATGGTTTTTTAATAGCAAATATCAAAAGCTTTAAAATGTCAAGTACGTGGTAGGTAAAAACATTTTCGTGTCTATGCACGCTGATGTGCTTTGAACGCTGCCCCCCCCCCCGTCCCTCCCCCCCTCTTTTCTTTTAGGAGTATTCTCTCTTTGCAGATAGTGAAGGGTAGGTAACGCAGGCCTTTGCCCCCGTTGTAATCCGTTGTGCCTGCTTCCCTCTCCATTTGATTTATTGTTATCCAAGCATTTACTGTTTTAGAATTGGTTCTCTTTGGTTCATTCTCTATTTACAAACAAGCACAGAGTCGCAATACTCTGTTTAGTCTTTGCAGATAGTGAAAAATCGTTAGAAACAACAAAAGGAATCAAGCAAAATCAGTAGGCCACTAATGGGATCTCTTTTTGACCTCGCTAAAATAGAAACATTAGGAACAACCCCTCATGAGAAATATGAAACTAGTGAGAGGAACTGAGCTCGACGCCATGATGGCTGCAAGACAGCTCGGCTCCGCCGCCCACCCCGCCCAAAACAACGACAAACCCTATGCAAATATTATAAATATATACAACACACCAGCAAAGTAACAGGGTAAAACGTTTTATTAAATAACTATTTACATGGCAGCCTGTTGCAACATCGATCCAAATGCATGCCGCCATTCCCGGGATTTCTCCCCGACTACTCTGCGGCCTACGAGATGGAGAGGCCGGGGCGTTGACTAGGCGGGGCCTCCGGCCGCAACCACAGCGCCAACGATCGCTGCTAACAGCCACTGATCTGAAGAACCGCTGCCTGCGATGCTTCCCTGAGCCGCTTGACAGAGGCCCCCGAGGGGGGGTGTGGTGGCGCGGACTCGGAGGGGGCGCTTGACTCCTGCCCCCTCCCCAAGTCTCTCTCGGCCAGCTGAGTTGCGCCTGCTCTTGCTATTACAGCATCTCACCCGCCATCCGGCTAAATTTCACCCACTCTTGCGATACAGCGACTCTTCTATTCTGGACCTTGTCCCACAATCCGTTTGACCTGAAGACACGTCCTGCGGTGCCCTCGCAATGCGGCCTGGTCCCTGAATGTGTGCAGGGGGACGGTATTTCTCGCTCGGCCAGCAGAGTTGCGCCCACTCTTGCGGCCTACGACATGGAGAGGCCGGGGCGTTGACTAGGCGGGGCCTCCGGACGCAACCACAGCGCCAACGATCGCTGCTAAAGGAGGGGAACCTTGCCGGTGAGAGACACTGATCTGAAGAACGGCTGCCTGCGGTGCCTCCCTGGACCGCTTGACGGAGGCCCCCCAGGGGCGGTGTGGTGGCGCGGACTGGGAGGGGGCGCTTAGCTCCTGCCTCCTCCCCAAGTCTCTCTCAGCCAGCTGAGTTGCGATTACTCTTGCGGCCAAAGACATGGAGAGGCCGGGGCGTTGACTAGGCGGAGCCTCCGGCCGCAACCACAGAGCCAACGATCGCTGCTAAAGGAGGGGAGCCTTGCCGGTGAGAGCCTCTGATCTGAAGAACGGCTGCCTGCGGTGCCTCCCTGAACCGCTTGACGGAGGCCCCCAGGGGCGGTGTGGTGGCGCGGACTGGGAGGGGGCGCTTGGCTCCTGCCCCCTCCCCAAGTCTCTCTCGGCCAGCTGAGTTGCGCCTGCTCTTGCTATTACAGCGTCTCACCCGCCATCCGGCTAAATTTCACCCACTCTTGCGATACAGCGACTCTTCCATTCTGGACCTTGTCTCCCCAGAGGTACATCACCTTACACAGACATGCACTCTGATCTCCTTTGTCTCAGTCAAGCATCAATAGTAAGATTTTCATAGGTGAGTGTAAGTGGGGGCTGTTTGAGGACCTGACTGCATTGGAAAGCAATGTGATGCGGTGTATCCCTGAACCGCTTGACGGAGGCCCCCGAGAGGCGGTGTGGTGGCGCGGACTGGGAGGGGGCACTTGGCTCCTGCCCCCTCCCCAAGTCTTGTTGCCCTGGTGTGGCCTGAGATCGCCCCCGACATAGGCGGCCGGCTCCCGGGGTCCGGCGGAACTTTTTGCCTTTTGGTGACTCTTCCATTCTGGACCTTGTCCCACAATCCGTTTGACCTGAAGACACGTCCTGCGGCCTGGTCCCTGAATGTGTGCAAGGGGACGGTATTGATTGGATCAAGATGGCGGCTTCACACAAAGCTGACTCAAGTGTTGCTGCTGATGCTATGCAAACAAAAACTGGTTTTCAGTTTGTACATTCTTCAGGATTTTTCCATCCAAGGCTGGTTGAGAGTTTGTAGAACGATGGCTTCAGATTTTCAACATACTACTCTTCAACATTCTTCATAAATGTAACAATGTGAGACTCACTAGGAGAACGGGCGTTTATCTTTCCTTTCAAAATGCTGCCAACAATATTTTCTGAATGGAAGACATCATCTTGTAGCATAAAAGGCTGCGTCAAGGGTGGTATTGCCCAGAATGTCTTGTTTTCTAGTGCTCGTAATGACGAAGCCAGAACTGCCGAAAAGGATTCTGGTCCTGCCGCTACTTACTGGAGACATTGAACTATACTCTGGACCTGCCTGGCCTCGACCAAAATGGCGCCAGTATGGGAGCGACTTGCAACTCCTTATGACGTTCTAGTTACTTAGCCTTGACGTTATGGGGGATGTATGCGGTCTTTGTGCACATGGCGGGCGGGGAAGGGTACTGACTGGGAATACGGACAACCCTATTGATGTCGATTTTTCATTATTAATTATTGTATTAATAAAGCTTCGAAGTAATGTTACCCATGATACTCGCCCATGGTGTGCGTATAGACGATTTTATTGTAACTGATCCTGTTATACTTTCAATTAAAATATTAACCTTCACTGATCCTACAACCGTTTGTCACGTTTAGTTTTTTCAATTAAATGGCTCGCTTGTTACATACTCCTATACCCCTGGCTTTTGAAAGACACCATCTTGTACAATAAAGGGCTGCGTCAAGGGTGGTATTGCCCAGAATGTCTTGTTTTCTAGTGCTCGTAATGATGAAGCCAGAACTGCCGAAAAGGATTCTGGTCCTGCCGCTACTTACTGGAGACATTGAACTATACTCTGAACCTGCCTGGCCTCGACCAAAATGGCGCCAGTATGGGAGCGACTTGCAACTCCTTATGACGTTCTAGTTACTTAGCCTTGACGTTATGGGGGATGTATGCGGTCTTTGTGCACATGGCGGGCGGGGAAGGGTACTGACTGGGAATACGGACAACCCTATTGATGTCGATTTTTCATTATTAATTATTGTATTAATAAAGCTTCGAAGTAATGTTACCCATGATACTCGCCCATGGTGTGCGTATAGACGATTTTATTGTAACTGATCCTGTTATACTTTCAATTAAAAAATCAACCTTCACTGATCCTACAACTGTTTGTCACGTTTAGTTTTTTCAATTGAATGGCTCGCTCGTTACATACTCCTAGCCCCTGGCTTTTGAAAGACACCATCTTATACAATAAAGGGTTGCGTCAAGGGTGATACTGCCCAGAATGTCTTGTGCTCGTAATGACAAAGCCAAAACTGCCGAAAGGGATTCTGGTCCTGCCGCTACTTATTGGAGACATTGAACTATACTCTGAACCTGCCTGACCTCGACCAAAATGGCGCCAGTATGGGAGCGACTTGCAACTCCTTATGACATTCTAGTTACTTAGCCTTGACGTTATGGGGGATGTATGCGGTCTTTGTGCACATGGTGGGCGGGGAAGGGTACTGACTGGGAATACGGACAACACTATTGATAACGCAAAAAAAACGTTTTTTTTTTTTATTTAATTTTTTTTTTTTTTTGCCCCGTGGGGCCCTTTTAAAGCCTCCACATCAAACCTAGGGGGTCAGGGAGGATCTAATATGCCCCCTTATGGTCATTTCCCCCTTCGTTTTGGCCTCCTCTTGTCTCTCGATCCTACCGAGAGACAAGATGACGGCCGCTCCGGAATGTTTAGAATGTTGACAGACAACGAAGAGCCAATCAGCTTCGCTTCGCAAAGTTCCGTTACGCGAAAAGTACGCGAACCGGAGCGCTACCCGGGACGCTGTCACAGATATATATATTTTTTTGAACGTTAATTTATCAAAATCCACTGGAGCACATATATTGAGACCTAGCAAAGGCACATCGGGCTAACAGTCCCTACAATTTTGCCAAGTTTCATGCAAATCCATTCAGCCGTTCGAGCTAAAAGTGAGGCCAACCGCCCTATGGAAATTAACATGGGAAAAACGCGTTTTGGGACCCCCCTTTTTTCTCGGCCCCCCCTTGACGAACCCCCCCCCAAATTTTCAGGAGCTGCTCAGAAACAAAATGTGCCATTTTCCTGAAAATTTCAGCCAATTCCGTCCACAAACGCCAAAGTTATTAGACATAGAATTTTCAAAAAATCCCATAGAGAAAAAATCCTAACTATATATACCTACTGGCGACCGCCAGTAGGTAATATATATATATATATATATATGTATATATATATATATATATATATATATATATATATATATATATATATATATATATATATATATATATATATATATGTAGCTCTATGGCGTCGTCTTTGGACGACCGTAGAGCTTAGTCTATTTGCCCATGAATTGGGTGAGGTTAGAGCTTTGTGGGGTGCCCAGAAAATTCCATGGCTACGAGAGGTTAAACAAATATTGTATTCTATGGGCCTCCCCGAACTATGGTTACACCCCGAATGTTCTAGCTTCCCATCTAAAGTGGAATTCAAAGAGCTATTTTGGGCTACAAAGAAATCTGTACTGGTCACCCTTTCTTCAGAGAACAGCCTAACGGGACAGTTTCTAACGCATAAGTTAACTCCGTTCCTTGAACCCTATTGGGACTTGATATGCAAAACACTCGACCGTAAGCTGTATCATCAGTTTCGGGTGGGAACTTTGCCGATCAAGTCCTTTACTGCGAAGTGGGCAATAAACACAAGCAACAAATGCCCCTTCTGTCCCGACCAGGTGGAAAGTATAGGTCATATATTCTTTGCATGTCCTGCTTATCGATTGCCTAGATTAAAATGGCTGAAACCAATCTGCAAAACACTCAACTGTCGAGGAAGCAATGTAGCCTTGCTTAAATTGCGCGACTTACGCACTGCTAAATCATTGATTTGTGTTGCTAAATTTTTGGGTTGGATGTGGTTAATTCGCGTAAAGAAACTGTAAACCCTTTTTTAATTGTAAACACCTTTTTTAACAGTAATCATTTTTTAATGTTTGTGTATGATTGTGTTGATCTTTTATATGTACCTGGGGGAACCATTGTATAATACTGTAATGTTGATAATGTCTTTTTTAAATATTGCTGTCTTTTATGAATTTTTTATTCGAAATAAAGACTAAATTAACTGAACTGAACTATATATATATATATATATATATATATATATATATATATATATTACCTACTGGCGGTCGCCAGTAGGTATATATAGTTAGGATTTTTTTGAATAGGGATTTCTGAAAATTCTATGTTGAATAACTTTGGCGTTGATGGGCGGAATTGGCTGAAATTTTCAGGAAAATGGCACATTTTGTGTCTAAGCGTCCCCCGGAAGTTTGGGGGGGGTTCGTCAAGCGGAGGGAGAGAAAAAAGGGGGGTCCCAAAACGTGTTTTTAACATTGAGTTTTCCATAGGGCGGTTGGACTAACTTTTAGCCCGAACGGCTGAATGGATTTCCACCAAACTTGGCAAAATTGTAGGGACTGGTACCCCGATGTGCCTTTTCTATGTCTCAAGATATATGCTCCAGTGGTTTTTCCAAAAATTAACTTTACAAAATATATATTGGGCTACATTGGGCTATATATATGTTAGAGCCCAAATGTAGCCCAATGTAGCCCAAAGATGGCCACCAGAGACAAAAAAACAAATGTAGCCCAAATATCAGCCAGATGTAGCCCAACTATAGCCCAATGACAAAATATCCCAGAGTGTCCTAAAGAATAACTAGAGCGCTAACAGTCTTACTTATGACAAAAGTATGGCACACCTGAAGTCATCTTGATTGGAATAAAGTGTTAACACTTAAAACATTTAATTAGCAAAGGAACAAAATGAGGGGTTTTGCCATAGAAATTATGATTATTGCTGAAGAAAGAAAAATTAGGGCACATTTTGAGTGACTTCTCAAATCCTCTTATATTTCATTAACTCCTTCCATTATGATGACGGCCCTCATCCGTCATGCATCACTGTGCTCGTGTGCTCATGACGGCTGGGGGCCGTCATAAAGCCATTGATTCTTTAAAAGCCTAGCACACGAGCAAAATCGGCCCAGCATGGAAGGGGTTAAAAAAATTCTGATATGCAGTCTCCCAAAATGGCCACCAGAGACAAAAGAGCCCAAATGTAGCCCAAATATCAGCCAGATGTAGCCCAACTATAGCCCAATGACAGAATGTCCCAGAGTGTTCTAAAGAACAACTAGAACGCTAACAGCCTTACTTATGACAAAAGTATGGCACACCTGAAGTCATCTTGATTGGAATAAAGTGGTAACACTTAATACATTTAATTTGAAAAGGAACAAAATGAGGGGTTTCATTTTGCCATAGAAATGATATATATATATATATATATATATATATATATATATATATGTATATATATATTCACTGAAAAAACCATAGGTTATAGACCATATATAGTTAGGAATTCGCATTTACAAAACCTTATTTTACTCACACAAAACCATTGAAATTCCATATATAGTTAGTTGCACTAACTATATATCGCGCACCCGCAATCCACTGCTGATGATGTCACATATTACATCATTCATGACATGGTCAGTGACATCACTGATGACATCACTGATGACATCTCAAATGACATCACTGATGACATCTCAAATGACATCACTGATGACATCACTGATGACATCTCATTTGACATTACTGATCACATCACTGATGATATCATTCATGTGATAATACGATGAACCTCTTCAGACTCTAATATAACCTTAGATACAATCAGTGTAAACAGACACTCACAGACTGTCACTCATCCATGGAGTTACTCACACACCTAGTCAGTCATGCAAAGAATCAATCACACCTCCATTTCCTCAACTATACAGTTATACAAACTTTACTTATTCAAACATATACTAACACATATTTACTCTCTTATACAATCCCTGATACAAGTTCACAATGATCCATACAGCCACTCACACATTCACTGGCTCTTATGCACAGTTATTTATATATGTCAACTCTCATATGTACTGTGTTTTACATATGTACTTACTTTGACATGTAGCACTGAGATATCCATTCACTCACCAATACACTCATGCACACAGTCAACCGCCCATACAGCTGTTTCCACATGCACTTTTGAAACCATACATCTAGTGAATCAACTACTCACACATCTATGCACAGAGTCATACACCTCCCAGCCACCCACACACACACTCAGTCTCCCATACAAATACTTGGGCAACCAATCAATAACCCATATAGTTACTCATATAGCTACTTATCAACACATGCAACAGTTTACAGAACAACAGACATAATGATGCACAAATTAATACAGTTTAGTCACTAACCCATGCACTCAGTGAGACACATTTAATCACTCACTCATACAGTCAGTCATGCACCTACTAAATCCTTCATCCAGACACTTATACATCCACTCATTCTTCAATATGTAAGACATATTTTAACTTTACAGAAACATACAGTCACTGGATGTTGTCATCAGTGATGTCATCAGTGATGTCATTTGAGATGTCATCAGTGATGTCATCAGTGATGTCACTGACCATGTCATGAATGATGTAATATGTGACATCATCAGCAGTGGATTGCGGGTGCGCGATATATAGTTAGTGCAACTAACTATATATGGAATTTCAATGGTTTTGTGTGAGTAAAATAAGGTTTTGTAAATGCTAATTCCTAACTATATATGGTCTATAACCTATGGTTTTTTCAGTGAATTTTCAAGGTTTTGTAAATGCTAATTCCTAACTATATATGGTCTATAACCTATGGATTTTTCAGTGAATATATATATATACATACATATATAAACATATATCATCTGTATATCTATATAAATACAAACATAAATGCATGCATACATATACTTATATGCATACAGATGCATGTTATTTACATGAAAGTTGAAAAAACACTAATAAAAGCAAAGCTAAAAAGCCACCTCATTACAAACAGAATGGCTTTAACTTAAACGAGGGCGAGATATATTGCATTTTCAATGCTTGTTTACTTTGGTTCCATCAAGAAGGCATTCAGATGTGTCACACATGTGCCATAAATTCTGAATGTTAGCACTCTAGTTGCACATTAGATCACTGTAGTAAAGCTACTGCTCACCAGGGACGTTTGCTGCTGGTATTCAAAGTGCATGTTTCAGTCTGCATGTCAGAATTTTTTTAATGAAATAGAAGAGGATTTGAGAAGTCACTCAAAATGATCCCTAATTTTTCTTTCTGAAGCACTAATCATACTTTCTATGGCAAAATTAACCCCCTCATGTTGTTCCTTTTTAAATTGAGTGTTTTCAGACTTACCACTTCATTCCAATCAAGATGGCTTCTGGTGTGCCATACTTTTGTCATAAGTAAGACTGTTAGCGCTCTAGTTGTTCTTTAGAACACTCTGGGACATTCTGTCATTGGGCTATACTTGAGGTACATCTGGGTGATATTTGGGCTACATTTAGGCTCTTTTGTCTCTGGTGGCCATCTTGGGAGACTGTATGTCAGAATTTTTTAATGAAATTGAAGAGGGTTTGAGAAGTCACTCAAAATGTGCCCTAATTTTTCTTTCTGCAGCACTAATCATAATTCATATGGCAAAATATACCCCCTCATTTTGTTCCTTTTTAAATTAAATGTTTTAAGAGTTACCACTTTATTCCCATCACGATTGCTCCAGGTGTGCTATACCTTTGTAATACGTAGGACTGTTAGCGCTCTAGTTGTTCTTTAGAACACTTTAGGAGGCTGCAGTAGAGCACAAAGGAATCAACTGACAGTCTCTGTACTTGTTGGATGAACATGTTTTACTGAGAATGTCAGACTTCATTTTCACATGACTGAGAAAGATAATGTGAATTTACAGAAAATATGCTTTCAGTTTAGCTTATAGATCCCCTTCCAAACCACTGTGGGAAAATCATGAGATATTAGTTTTCTTTCAAACAATATTCATGATATCACAGCAGAAGGCTTTTTCACATGGTAAAATCACCTTAGAACCCACCACAATTCCTAAAACGAGTATGGTACCATCAACAAATGATTTATAATGTAACTAAAGTCCTAAAACCCTCTATTAACTACAATGTTTTTTAATGAGGTGCTATCATGTATATTGGTCCCAAGATGGCTGCCAACACTTCTTGGATGAAGTGCTGACAGCCAATCAGATCAGATGTGTGGTTAGGCTCCGCCCAGATATATATATTTTTTTTAACCTAAATTACTCAAAATCCACTGGAGCACATATATTGAGACCTAGCAAAGGCACATCGGGCTAACAGTCCCTACAATTTTGCCAAGTTTCGTGCAAATCCATTCAGCCGTTCGAGCTAAAAGTGAGGCCAACCGCCCTATGGAAATTAACATGGGAAAAATGCGTTTTGGGACCCCCCTTTTTTCTCGGCCCCCCCTTGATGAAACCCCCCCCAAATTGTCAGGGGCTGCTCAGAAACAAAATGTTCAATTTTCCTGAAAATTTCAGCCAATTCCGTCCACAAACACCAAAGTTATTAGACATAGAATTTTCAAAAATCCCATAGAGAAAAAATCCTAACTATATATACCTACTGGCGACCGCCAGTAGGTAATATATATATATATACATATATATATATATATATATATATATATATATATATATATATATATATATATTCTGTCCACAAGGTTGCCCTTAAGGATTCACCACACAAACAGGGGTTGCTGCACTCGGCGCCACAGTGGAAAAACATCAGCATGCCTCCAAGCCTTTAAACTCTGCCATACGCGTTTCGAGCTGTAGAAAGGCTCTTGATCACTGGCTTAATGAATGACGGAAACAGGTGAGTGTGGAACACTGGATTTATTCAATTTGAAGTCCCGCCTGTGTGGGCGTATTCGTAAGGCATTCTGGATAATATAGTCCGCTTGGCATGCCTACTGACTTCGAATCAGTTCCTTTTTGCAAGTGCGATGTTTCCCCATGCATTGTTAAAATGTGAAACCCGGTTGGGTAAAAGGTCTCGGCTGCACCGCTGAATGCTTCTCCCAATATCAGCTGTGGCTCAGGCCCCCTGTTTTCGTCAAAAGTGCCCATGCGTTTGAGAGCACTCACAGAGCTGCAGATACCACGGCGGGGCAAATCCGCGGCCGGGCGGGCCGCTCTGTATTCTGTCCATAAGGTTGCCCTTAAGGATTCACCACACAAACAGGGGTTGCTGCACTCGGCGCCACAGTGGAAAAACATCAGCATGCCTCCAAGCCTTTAAACTCTGCCATACGCGTTTCGAGCTGTAGAAAGGCTCTTGATCACTGGCTTAATGAATGACGGAAACAGGTGAGTGTGGAACACTGGATTTATTCAATTTGAAGTCCCGCCTGTGTGGGCGTATTCGTAAGGCATTCTGGATAATATAGTCCGCTTGGCATGCCTACTGACTTCGAATCAGTTCCTTTTTGCAAGTGCGATGTTTCCCCATGCATTGCGGCGGGGCAAATCCGCGGCCGGGCGGGCCGCTCTGTATTCTGTCCACAAGGTTGCCCTTAAGGATTCACCACACAAACAGGGGTTGCTGCACTCGGCGCCACAGTGGAAAAACATCAGCATGCCTCCAAGCCTTTAAACTCTGCCATACGCATTTCGAGCTGTAGAAAGGCTCTTGATCACTGGCGTAATGAATGACGGAAACAGGTGAGTGTGGAAACAGGGGGCCTGAGCCACAGCTGATATTGGGAGAAGCATTCAGCGGTGCAGCCGAGACCTTTTACCCAACCGGGTTTCACATTTTAACAATGCATGGGGAAACATCGCACTTGCAAAAAGGAACTGATTCGAAGTCAGTAGGCATGCCAAGCGGACTATATTATCCAGAATGCCTTACGAATACGCCCACACAGGCGGGACTTCAAATTGAATAAATCCAGTGTTCCACACTCACCTGTTTCCGTCATTCATTAAGCCAGTGATCAAGAGCCTTTCTACAGCTCGAAACGCGTATGGCAGAGTTTAAAGACTTGGAGGCATGCTGATGTTTTTCCACTGTGGCGCCGAGTGCAGCAACCCCTGTTTGTGTGGTGAATCCTTAAGGGCAACCTTGTGGACAGAATACAGAGCGGCCCGCCCGGCCGCGGATTTGCCCCGCCGTGGTATCTGCGGCTCTGTGAGTGCTCTCAAACGCATGGGCACTTTTGACGAAAACAGGGGGCCTGAGCCACAGCTGATATTGGGAGAAGCATTCAGCGGTGCAGCCGAGACCTTTTACCCAACCGGGTTTCACATTTTAACAATGCATGGGGAAACATCGCACTTGCAAAAAGGAACTGATTCGAAGTCAGTAGGCATGCCAAGCGGACTATATTATCCAGAATGCCTTACGAATACGCCCACACAGGCGGGACTTCAAATTGAATAAATCCAGTGTTCCACACTCACCTGTTTCCATCATTCATTAAGCCAGTGATCAAGAGCCTTTCTACAGCTCGAAACGCGTATGGCAGAGTTTAAAGGCTTGGAGGCATGCTGATGTTTTTCCCCTGTGGCGCCGAGTGCAGCAACCCCTGTTTGTGTGGTGAATCCTTAAGGGCAACCTTGTGGACAGAATACAGAGCGGCCCGCCCGGCCGCGGATTTGCCCCGCCGTGGTATCTGCGGCTCTGTGAGTGCTCTCAAACGCATGGGCACTTTTGACGAAAACAGGGGGCCTGAGCCACAGCTGATATTGGGAGAAGCATTCAGCGGTGCAGCCGAGACCTTTTACCCAACCGGGTTTCACATTTTAACAATGCATGGGGAAACATCGCACTTGCAAAAAGGAACTGATTCGAAGTCAGTAGGCATGCCAAGCGGACTATATTATCCAGAATGCCTTACGAATACGCCCACACAGGCGGGACTTCAAATTGAATAAATCCAGTGTTCCACACTCACCTGTTTCCGTCATTCATTAAGCCAGTGATCAAGAGCCTTTCTACAGCTCGAAACGCGTATGGCAGAGTTTAAAGGCTTGGAGGCATGCTGATGTTTTTCCACTGTGGCGCCGAGTGCAGCAACCCCTGTTTGTGTGGTGAATCCTTAAGGGCAACCTTGTGGACAGAATACAGAGCGGCCCGCCCGGCCGCGGATTTGCCCCGCCGTGGTATCTGCGGCTCTGTGAGTGCTCTCAAATGCATGGGCACTTTGACGAAAACAGGGGGCCTGAGCCACAGCTGATATTGGGAGAAGCATTCAGCGGTGCAGCCGAGACCTTTTACCCAACCGGGTTTCACATTTTAACAATGCATGGGGAAACATCGCACTTGCAAAAAGGAACTGATTCGAAGTCAGTAGGCATGCCAAGCGGACTATATTATCCAGAATGCCTTACGAATACGCCCACACAGGCGGGACTTCAAATTGAATAAATCCAGTGTTCCACACTCACCTGTTTCCGTCATTCATTAAGCCAGTGATCAAGAGCATTTCTACAGCTCGAAACGCGTATGGCAGAGTTTAAAGGCTTGGAGGCATGCTGATGTTTTTCCACTGTTGCGCCGAGTGCAGCAACCCCTGTTTGTGTGGTGAATCCTTAAGGGCAACCTTATGGACAGAATACAGAGCGGCCCGCCCGGCCGCGGATTTGCCCCGCCGTGGTATCTGCGGCTCTGTGAGTGCTCTCAAACGCATGGGCACTTTTGACGAAAACAGGGGGCCTGAGCCACAGCTGATATTGGGAGAAGCATTCAGCGGTGCAGCCGAGACCTTTTACCCAACCGGGTTTCACATTTTAACAATGCATGGGGAAACATCGCACTTGCAAAAAGGAACTGATTCGAAGTCAGTAGGCATGCCAAGCGGACTATATTATCCAGAATGCCTTACGAATACGCCCACACAGGCGGGACTTCAAATTGAATAAATCCAGTGTTCCACACTCACCTGTTTCCGTCATTCATTAAGCCAGTGATCAAGAGCCTTTCTACAGCTCGAAACGCGTATGGCAGAGTTTAAAGGCTTGGAGGCATGCTGATGTTTTTCCACTGTGGCGCCGAGTGCAGCAACCCCTGTTTGTGTGGTGAATCCTTAAGGGCAACCTTGTGGACAGAATACAGAGCGGCTCGCCCGGCCGCGGATTTGCCCCGCCGTGGTATCTGCGGCTCTGTGAGTGCTCTCAAACGCATGGGCACTTTTGACGAAAACAGGGGGCCTGAGCCACAGCTGATATTGGGAGAAGCATTCAGCGGTGCAGCCGAGACCTTTTACCCAACCGGGTTTCACATTTTAACAATGCATGGGGAAACATCGCACTTGCAAAAAGGAACTGATTCGAAGTCAGTAGGCATGCCAAGCGGACTATATTATCCAGAATGCCTTACGAATACGCCCACACAGGCGGGACTTCAAATTGAATAAATCCAGTGTTCCACACTCACCTGTTTCCGTCATTCATTAAGCCAGTGATCAAGAGCCTTTCTACAGCTCGAAACGCGTATGGCAGAGTTTAAAGGCTTGGAGGCATGCTGATGTTTTTCCACTGTGGCGCCGAGTGCAGCAATTCCTGTTTGTGTGGTGAATCCTTAAGGGCAACCTTGTGGACAGAATACAGAGCGGCCCACCCGGCCGCGGATTTGCCCCGCCGTGGTATCTGCGGCTCTGTGAGTGCTCTCAAACGCATGGGCACTTTTGACGAAAACAGGGGGCCTGAGCCACAGCTGATATTGGGAGAAGCATTCAGCGGTGCAGCCGAGACCTTTTACCCAACCGGGTTTCACATTTTAACAATGCATGGGGAAACATCGCACTTGCAAAAAGGAACTGATTCGAAGTCAGTAGGCATGCCAAGCGGACTATATTATCCAGAATGCCTTACGAATACGCCCACACAGGCGGGACTTCAAATTGAATAAATCCAGTGTTCCACACTCACCTGTTTCCGTCATTCATTAAGCCAGTGATCAAGAGCCTTTCTACAGCTCGAAACGCGTATGGCAGAGTTTAAAGGCTTGGAGGCATGCTGATGTTTTTCCACTGTGGCGCCGAGTGCAGCAACCCCTGTTTGTGCGGTGAATCCTTAAGGGCAACCTTGTGGACAAAATACAGAGCGGCCCGCCCGGCCGCGGATTTGCCCCGCCGTGGTATCTGCGGCTCTGTGAGTGCTCTCAAATGCATGGGCACTTTGACGAAAACAGGGGGCCTGAGCCACAGCTGATATTGGGAGAAGCATTCAGCGGTGCAGCCGAGACCTTTTACCCAACCGGGTTTCACATTTTAACAATGCATGGGGAAACATCGCACTTGCAAAAAGGAACTGATTCGAAGTCAGTAGGCATGCCAAGCGGACTATATTATCCAGAATGCCTTACGAATACGCCCACACAGGCGGGACTTCAAATTGAATAAATCCAGTGTTCCACACTCACCTGTTTCCGTCATTCATTAAGCCAGTGATCAAGAGCCTTTCTACAGCTCGAAACGCGTATGGCAGAGTTTAAAGGCTTGGAGGCATGCTGATGTTTTTCCACTGTGGCGCCGAGTGCAGCAACCCCTGTTTGTGTGGTGAATCCTTAAGGGCAACCTTGTGGACAAAATACAGAGCGGCCCGCCCGGCCGCGGATTTGCCCCGCCGTGGTATCTGCGGCTCTGTGAGTGCTCTCAAATGCATGGGCACTTTGACGAAAACAGGGGGCCTGAGCCACAGCTGATATTGGGAGAAGCATTCAGCGGTGCAGCCGAGACCTTTTACCCAACCGGGTTTCACATTTTAACAATGCATGGGGAAACATCGCACTTGCAAAAAGGAACTGATTCGAAGTCAGTAGGCATGCCAAGCGGACTATATTATCCAGAATGCCTTACGAATACGCCCACACAGGCGGGACTTCAAATTGAATAAATCCAGTGTTCCACACTCACCTGTTTCCGTCATTCATTAAGCCAGTGATCAAGAGCCTTTCTACAGCTCGAAACGCGTATGGCAGAGTTTAAAGGCTTGGAGGCATGCTGATGTTTTTCCACTGTGGCGCCGAGTGCAGCAACCCCTGTTTGTGTGGTGAATCCTTAAGGGCAACCTTGTGGACAGAATACAGAGCGTCTCGCCCGGCCGCGGATTTGCCCCGCCGTGGTATCTGCGGCTCTGTGAGTGCTCTCAAACGCATGGGCACTTTTGACGAAAACAGGGGGCCTGAGCCACAGCTGATATTGGGAGAAGCATTCAGCGGTGCAGCCGAGACCTTTTACCCAACCGGGTTTCACATTTTAACAATGCATGGGGAAACATCGCACTTGCAAAAAGGAACTGATTCGAAGTCAGTAGGCATGCCAAGCGGACTATATTATCCAGAATGCCTTACGAATACGCCCACACAGGCGGGACTTCAAATTGAATAAATCCAGTGTTCCACACTCACCTGTTTCCGTCATTCATTAAGCCAGTGATCAAGAGCCTTTCTACAGCTCGAAACGCGTATGGCAGAGTTTAAAGTCTTGGAGGCATGCTGATGTTTTTCCACTGTGGCGCCGAGTGCAGCAACCCCTGTTTGTGTGGTGAATCCTTAAGGGCAACCTTGTGGACAGAATACAGAGCGGCCCGCCCGGCCGCGGATTTGCCCCGCCGTGGTATCTGCGGCTCTGTGAGTGCTCTCAAACGCATGGGCACTTTTGACGAAAACAGGGGGCCTGAGCCACAGCTGATATTGGGAGAAGCATTCAGCGGTGCAGCCGAGACCTTTTACCCAACCGGGTTTCACATTTTAACAATGCATGGGGAAACATCGCACTTGCAAAAAGGAACTGATTCGAAGTCAGTAGGCATGCCAAGCGGACTATATTATCCAGAATGCCTTACGAATACGCCCACACAGGCGGGACTTCAAATTGAATAAATCCAGTGTTCCACACTCACCTGTTTCCGTCATTCATTAAGCCAGTGATCAAGAGCCTTTCTACAGCTCGAAACGCGTATGGCAGAGTTTAAAGGCTTGGAGGCATGCTGATGTTTTTCCACTGTGGCGCCGAGTGCAGCAACCCCTGTTTGTGTGGTGAATCCTTAAGGGCAACCTTGTGGACAAAATACAGAGCGGCCCGCCCGGCCGCGGATTTGCCCCGCCGTGGTATCTGCGGCTCTGTGAGTGCTCTCAAATGCATGGGCACTTTGACGAAAACAGGGGGCCTGAGCCACAGCTGATATTGGGAGAAGCATTCAGCGGTGCAGCCGAGACCTTTTACCCAACCGGGTTTCACATTTTAACAATGCATGGGGAAACATCGCACTTGCAAAAAGGAACTGATTCGAAGTCAGTAGGCATGCCAAGCGGACTATATTATCCAGAATGCCTTACGAATACGCCCACACAGGCGGGACTTCAAATTGAATAAATCCAGTGTTCCACACTCACCTGTTTCCGTCATTCATTAAGCCAGTGATCAAGAGCCTTTCTACAGCTCGAAACGCGTATGGCAGAGTTTAAAGGCTTGGAGGCATGCTGATGTTTTTCCACTGTGGCGCCGAGTGCAGCAACCCCTGTTTGTGTGGTGAATCCTTAAGGGCAACCTTGTGGACAGAATACAGAGCGGCCCGCCCGTCCGCGGATTTGCCCCGCCGTGGTATCTGCGGCTCTGTGAGTGCTCTCAAACGCATGGGCACTTTTGACGAAAACAGGGGGCCTGAGCCACAGCTGATATTGGGAGAAGCATTCAGCGGTGCAGCCGAGACCTTTTACCCAACCGGGTTTCACATTTTAACAATGCATGGGGAAACATCGCACTTGCAAAAAGGAACTGATTCGAAGTCAGTAGGCATGCCAAGCGGACTATATTATCCAGAATGCCTTACGAATACGCCCACACAGGCGGGACTTCAAATTGAATAAATCCAGTGTTCCACACTCACCTGTTTCCGTCATTCATTAAGCCAGTGATCAAGAGCCTTTCTACAGCTCGAAACGCGTATGGCAGAGTTTAAAGGCTTGGAGGCATGCTGATGTTTTTCCACTGTGGCGCCGAGTGCAGCAACCCCTGTTTGTGTGGTGAATCCTTAAGGGCAACCTTGTGGACAGAATACAGAGCGGCCCGCCCGGCCGCGGATTTGCCCCGCCGTGGTATCTGCGGCTCTGTGAGTGCTCTCAAACGCATGGGCACTTTTGACGAAAACAGGGGGCCTGAGCCACAGCTGATATTGGGAGAAGCATTCAGCGGTGCAGCCGAGACCTTTTACCCAACCGGGTTTCACATTTTAACAATGCATGGGGAAACATCGCACTTGCAAAAAGGAACTGATTCGAAGTCAGTAGGCATGCCAAGCGGACTATATTATCCAGAATGCCTTACGAATACGCCCACACAGGCGGGACTTCAAATTGAATAAATCCAGTGTTCCACACTCACCTGTTTCCGTCATTCATTAAGCCAGTGATCAAGAGCCTTTCTACAGCTCGAAACGCGTATGGCAGAGTTTAAAGGCTTGGAGGCATGCTGATGTTTTTCCACTGTGGCGCCGAGTGCAGCAACCCCTGTTTGTGTGGTGAATCCTTAAGGGCAACCTTGTGGACAGAATACAGAGCGGCCCGCCCGGCCGCGGATTTGCCCCGCCGTGGTATCTGCGGCTCTGTGAGTGCTCTCAAACGCATGGGCACTTTTGACGAAAACAGGGGGCCTGAGCCACAGCTGATATTGGGAGAAGCATTCAGCGGTGCAGCCGAGACCTTTTACCCAACCGGGTTTCACATTTTAACAATGCATGGGGAAACATCGCACTTGCAAAAAGGAACTGATTCGAAGTCAGTAGTCATGCCAAGCGGACTATATTATCCAGAATGCCTTACGAATACGCCCACACAGGCGGGACTTCAAATTGAATAAATCCAGTGTTCCACACTCACCTGTTTCCGTCATTCATTAAGCCAGTGATCAAGAGCCTTTCTACAGCTCGAAACGCGTATGGCAGAGTTTAAAGGCTTGGAGGCATGCTGATGTTTTTCCACTGTGGCGCCGAGTGCAGCAACCCCTGTTTGTGTGGTGAATCCTTAAGGGCAACCTTGTGGACAGAATATATATATATATATATATATATATATATATATATATATATATGTATATATTACAGCAGGTTTCCCCGATCCTGGGGATATGTGGAGTCGCAGACAAAAACGCATATCAATCGCTTGCTTCAATTAATCGTGGTGTTTATTTCACAAATCCATGGGGGGTCAAACAAAAAACAACCGACGCCTTTCGACAGCGTCCGCTGTCTTGGTCACGGTGAGTTCAGTTCCCTTCACTAAACTGACCGTGACCAAGACAGCGGACGCTGTCGAAACGCGTCGGTTGTTTTTTGTTTGACCCCCCATGGATTTGTGAAATAAACACCACGATTAATAGAAGCAAGCGATTGATGTCCATTTTTGTCTGCGACTCCACATATCCCCGGGATCGGGGAAACCTGCTGTAATTATTAGCGGTTGGCTCAACCGCAGGAGCAACGCGACCAGGGAAAAGTAGCGCCTAACGAGGGGAAAGGGAGCCAAGCGGAGGACATATATATATATATATATATATATATATATATATATATATATTACCTACGGTCGCCAGTAGATATATATAGGTAGGATTTTTTTTAATAGGGATTTCTGAAAATTCTATGTTGAATAACTTTGGTGTTGATGGACGGAATTGGCTGAAATTTTCAGGAAAATGGCACATTTTGTTTCTGAGCGTCGTCAAGCGGGGGCCGAGAAAAAAGGGGGGTCCCAAAACGTGTTTTTAACATTGAGTTTTCCATAGGGCGGTTGGACTCACTTTTAGCTTGAACGGCTGAATGGATTTCTATGAAACTAGGCAAAATTGTAGAGACTGTTTGCCCAATGTGCCTTTGCTAGGTCTCAAGATATGTGCTCCAGTGGATTTTGAGAAATTACCGTTCAAAAAAATGTATATATCTGTGACAGCGTCCCGGTTAGCGCCCCGGTTCGCGTACCAGACGCGTAACTGAACTTCGCGAGGAGAAGCGGATTGGCTCTCCGGTGACTGTCAACATTCTAAACAGTCCGGAGCGACCGCCATCTTGTCTCTCGGTAGGATCAAGAGACAAGAGGTGGAAATAAGCGAAGGAAGAAATGAATGAAAGGGGGCAAGGTAGACCCCTCCTGACCCCCTAGGATTGATGTGGGGGCTATTAAAGGGCCCCGCGGGGCAAAAAAATAAAAATTTATTTTTTTTGATTTTTCGCGGTGGAAGCGCTACCCGGTACGCGAACCGGGTAGCTCACCGGTAGCGTAACGGGAGTCCGCAATCTTGTGTTTCGGACGAATTTAGTCACAAGATGGAGGATAAACAATGTTGGGAATGGGTATAAGGGGGCACGGGAGACATATCCTTACCCACTAGGTTTTCTGAGGGTGGCTGAGGAGGCCCATATATGTAAAAAAAAACAGCCTTTTTTTTAAAAAAAATGTGCACGGTTAGCGCCCGATCCGCGCACCGGGTAGCGTTCCGGAAAGCGTAACAAGGGGAAAACCAAGGGAAACAGTAAAATAATATTGGTGGGTAACCCTGGAGGTGACGCACCTCAGCAACGCTATAATTGATCGGATGCCACCTCTGCATGTGGCGGTGCATAGTATAGTTTCCAAAACTATACTTTTTGTCAGTGCCTCGGGACAGAACTGCATCGCAATGAGGCATGTCACCAGCCGGGCATTGACCTTTTTTTGCCCTCGAGGGTAAGAAAAAAATTGCCATATAAAATGGTCTAAGCGGTGGGATTGCCGGGGATCTTCACGCAAGAACTGCCTCGACTCTACCTCCTCTTCCTCTTCTTCTTCCTCTTCCTCTGGGTTTGGAAGGAACTGTGCAGGTAGTCCTTCCTTCCTAGGTAGTTGTGGTGGTGGTGGGGGTCCACCAGCTACAGCTACTACAGATGCCATGACTGAACAAGCAGAAACAGGTCTTCCTCTCACAAAGATGAAAGTCAGAGTGAGGAAAAAAGGTGGGGGCTTTCATCATTTGGGAAAAGAAATGTTCTAAACCAATGAAAAGTGTTATTTTCAGGTCACATGACCTGTTACGCTTATGTTACGCGTCCCACTCCGCGCACGGAGCGCTTTCGGGGTGCTGCGCTTCGCACCTCGGGTCGCGCTCCGGAGCACTTCCGAGTGCGCTAACACGGCGCGTCATAAGACGCATTACGCGGCAATGCGATACGTCGCGCTTACGCGACGCGTCACGATGTTGTTTTCGAATGCGGCACTTGCAATAACGGAAAGTTTCACGGTGCGCAGATCGGGTCGCAGCACCAAATTGAGCTAACGGGAAGCTACCCGGTGCGCGGACCGGTAGCGAAAAAAAAAAATTATATACATAAAAAAATGATATTAAATACATAAAAAATATATTTTTCCTTTAAAAGAAGAATACATTTTACAGCTTTTGATATTTGCATTTAAAAAACCATGACATCATGACTGATGACATCATCCTGTGACTGTATGTTTCTGTAAAGTTAAAGTATGTCTTACACATTGAAGAAAAAGTGGATGTATAAGTGTCTGGATGAAGGATTTAGTAGGTGCATGACTGACTGTATGAGTGAGTGATTAAATGTGTCTCACTGCATGGGTTAGTGACTAATCTTTCTTAATTTGTGCATCATTATGTCTGTTGTTCTGTAAACTGCTGCATGTGTTGATCAGTAGCTATATGAGTAACTATATGGGTTATTGATTGGTTGCCCAAGTATTTCTATGGGAGACTGAGTGTGTGTGTGGGTGGCTGGGAGGTGTATGACTCTGTGCATAGATGTGTGAGCAGTTGATTCACTAGATGTATGGGTTCAAAAGTGCATGTGGATACAGCTGTATGGGCGGTTGACTGTGTGCATGAGTGTATTGGTGAGTGAATGGATATCTCAGTGCTACATGTCAAAGTAAGTACATATGTAAAACACAGTACATGTGAGAGTTGACATATATAAATAACTGTGCATAAGAGCCAGTGAATGTGTGAGTGGCTGTATGGATCATTGTGAACTTGTATCAGGGATTGTATAAGAGAGTAAATATGTGTTAGTATATGTTTGAATAAGTAAGGTGTGTACAACTGTATAGTTGAGGAAATGGAGGTGTGATTGATTCTTTGCATGACTGACTAGGTGTGTGAGTAACTCCATGGATGAGTGACAGTCTGTGAGTGTCTGTTTACACTGATTGTATCTAAGGTTATATTAGAGTCTGAAGAGGTTCATCGTATTATCACATGAATGATATCATCAGTGATGTGATCAGTAATGTCAAATGAGATGTCATCAGTGATGTCATCAGTGATGTCATTTGAGATGTCATCAGTGTTGTCATGAGTGATGGCATTTGAGATGTCATCAGTGATGTCATTTGAGATGTCATCAGTGATGTCACTGACCATGTCATGAATGATGTAATATGTGACATCATCAGCAGTGGATTGCGGGTGCGCGATATATAGTTAGTGCAACTAACTATATATGCGAATTTCAATGGTTTTGTGTGAGTAAAATAATGTTTTGTAAATGCTAATTCCTAACTATATATGGTCTATAACCTATGTTTTTTTCAGTGAATTTCAATGGTTTTTTAATTGCAAATATCAAAAGCTGTAAAATGTATTCTTTTTTTAAAGGAAAAATATATTTTATATGTTTTTAATATAATTTTTTTATGCATCTGCCAAACCCTGACCTCTTAATAGTGCACTGTGGTGGAAATGATTTTGTGACTATGACTGGGGTTGGTCTGGAAATGCTTTTAAAGGACACCTTTCATCAATTGATGACACTTTTTCCCCAAACTGCCTTGGTTTATTCCAATATATGCCAAAGACAGAAATGGAACTGGTCCAACCAATTTTTTCCACATTTTGAGAAAGCACAGAAACATGTGAATAAATCTGTTTCTGCTTACATGAGAGACTTTAGAATGGGTTTAATATAAAACAATAACTTGCGTTACAACATGCAAGACATCTACAGAGGAGATGGTGTGCACTTCTCCGATGAGGGGAATAGAATATTCCTCCTGAATTTAAAACTGTGCATTGGAACCTACTTGTAGGTACCTAAATTAGACACAGAACCCAATAGCTCTTTTCAGAGCTACCCTACTTCTGATCATTCAAAACGTTTATCTTTTTCTAACTTTTTTCACTATTTTTCACCAAAGTACGCTCTCCGGTTCGCTTACCGGTGCTCGTACCGGGCGCTCCCCACGCAATTTTTTTTTTTGCCTATATGAGCGTCCTAAACCCCCTCAGAAAACCTAGAGGGTCAGAAAGTGTCTACTGTGCCCCATTCTACCCATTCCGAACATTGTTTCCCCTCCATCTTGTGTCTCAATTCTACCGATACACACAATGGAGGACTCCCGTAACGCTACCGGTACGCGTACCGGGGCGCGCACCGGTGAGCGCTCGCTAAAAAACAGTGGGGAAGTAATTTACAGAAAAACCACTGGAGACACTTTCATCAAATATAGAATAGGCCCTACTACATAGCAGTCCCTACCATTTACCCAAATTTGATGGAATTCCATTGAGAAAATTATGCTGTAGGCCTGACTAAATATCCTGAGGTAAATTACATGACAAAAACACATATGAAGTGTTAGAATTGACAACCAATTAAAATGTTACTTTCATTTTCTACTATTATTTCAAGACATTTGATTGGGTATGTACCTGAATATATATAAAGAAAGAAAGAGAAACACAGCCATTTTGACTACTACTTCCTGAAGTACATTTCAAGAGCATTTTCACTGACAACTTTAACTTCTTTTTCAAAGGTAAGATATAATTTAAAAAATTTGAAAGGAGAACTATGTTGTGCACTTTATATTAATTTAGGAAAACGTTTTCAGATAGTTACACACTGTCCCTCTATAAGAGTTAGTCATTGAGAAAGACTTAATTATTTAAATTATTGATTGAGTTAGGCTTCTGTGGTATAGTTATGAATTTACTTAGGCTTCATCACAGGCACTTTTTAATAGTTCTACTTCCTGCCTGAAACCATGCACTGCCCAAAGATTACTTCACTGTTAAAAACTCACAAGTCAATCAATCAATCAATCAGGAGTTTGTTAAAGCGCGACTACTCACCCGTAAGGGTCTCAAGGCGCTAGGGGTGGGGGGGTGGGGGGGTGCAGGTTCCATTCCATCAAGGAGGGGATCTGTCGAAGAGCCAGGTTTTGAGGTTTCTTGCGAAGATGGGGAGCGATGTTGTCTGTCTGAGGTGGAGCGGAAGGGCGTTCCATGCTTTGGCCGCGAGGAAGGAGAAGGAGCAGCCTCCCGATCTGGTCTTTCTGGTGCGGGGGACCACGGCGTAGGAAAGCTGGGCTGATCGTAGGGTCTTTTGGGGTGCGCGGAATTTGAGTCGGCTGTTCAGGTATGCTGGTCCGGTGCCGTGGAGGGCCTTGTGTGCATGGGTGAGCATCTTAAAGGTGATTCTCGCCTCGACGGGGAGCCAGTGGAGTGTGCGCAGGTGCTGGGAGATGTGGCAGTGTTTTGGCAGGTTGAGGACCAGTCTTGCGGCGGCGTTCTGGATGTTCTGTAGCCTTCGGATGAGGTTTTTGTTTTTTCCGGCGTAGAGTGCGTTGCCGTAGTCGAGTCTGCTGGTGACCAGGGCGTGAGTGACTGTCTTTCGGTGTTCGAGGGGGATCCATTTGAAGGTCTTACGAAGGAGGCGGAGGGTGTGGAAGCAGGAAGATGAGACAGAGTTGATCTGGCGGTCCATTTTGAGCTCGGAGTCCAGGATGATTCCCAGGTTGCGTGCGTGGTCGGTGGGTGTTGGCGGGTTTACGAGGGCGGTGGGCCACCAGGTGTCGGGGTTTGGGCCCATGATGAGTACTTCTGTTTTGTTGGTGTTTAGTTGAAGGCAGCTGTTTTTCATCCATTTGGCGACGGCTTCCATGCCTTCTCGAAAGTTGCGTCTGGCGGTGTTGGGCTCGTTGGATAGGGAGAGGATGAGCTGGGTGTCGTCTGCATATGACACGATGTTGAGTCCGTAGGTTCTGACGATGGGGGCAAGTGGAGCCATATAGACGTTGAAGAGCATCGGGCTGAGGGAGGAGCCCTGGGGGACTCCGCAGGTGATCGGTGTGGGGTCCGAGAGGAAAGGGGTGAGTCTGACCCGCTGCGTCCTGCCGGAGAGGAAGGAGCAGATCCAGTCGAGGGCCAAGTACCTGTCTGAACTTAAACCCAACAGTGCCCTATCTACACTGATATATTTATTTTTTATGCAATTTACAGCAAGAAAATGGAAGCACAGCAAAAAGAAAATACAATTTCATTTCAAATTAAGATTGAAAACAATCCTAACGAAGAAAAAGAAGAAGTAGACTTTATGGATGAACCAGTAGACCAAGAACTAATAAAATGTGCTGAAGAATGTGATTCTTGGAATGAAAAGGAGGACATACCTGATGATTTAATGTTACAAATTCTCTTAGATTTTGAAAAATCAGAACAATAAATTTTAATTTTAAAAGTTAAAATTGTTTGAGACATTATTCTTTTTAATATGAAAATTATGAAATAGTACCCAAAAAGATAAAATATAAAGTGAGACTTAAAATATACTGTGCATCTTTTTTGTGTTACATAGTAAGTTTGCTCATAGTTACTTCCTTTCTCCCACTATATTATCTCCAATGTGTATTTAACATCTCTTTATCATCTCCTGCCTCCATGTTCTTTCTGCTTTCCTCACAGACTATGCTATGAATTCCATATACCACAATAACTTCTGAAACAACATGCAAGATATCTACAAAGGAGACGGTGTATATTTATTTTTAGACTCTGCATTGGTACCTACATGTTGGTACTTAAATAAAAAAAAACAAAAAAAATACAACAAAAAGAACAATCAATAAACATACAATATTTGAACATTCTTTCATTCTTTTTTCCCTATATTACGCTCCCCGGACCGCTTCCCGGTGCGCGTACCGGGCGCTCCCCCCGCAAAAAAAACGATAATAAAAATTATTATTTTTTGCCCCGCGGGCCCTTTTAAAGCTCTCTCATCAAACCTAGGGGGTCAGGGAGGATGTACTCTGCCCCCTTATGCTCATTTCCCCCTTTGTTTTTGCCACCTCTTGTGTCTCGATCCTACCGAGACACAAGATGGCGGCCGCTCCGGTCTGTTTAGAATGTTCACAGTCACCGGGGAGCCAATCCGCTTCTCCTCGCGAAGTTCCGTTACGCGTCAGGTACGCAAACCGGGGCGCTAACCGGGACGCTGTCACAAATATATTTTTTTTTTGAACGTTAATTTCTCAAAATCCACTGGAGCACATATTTTGAGACCTAGCAAAGGCACATGGGACTACCAGTCCCTACAGTTTTGTCAAGTTTCATAAAAATCCATTCAGCCGTTCGAGCTAAAAGTGAGTCCAACCGCCTTATGGAAAACTCAATGTTAAAAACACGTTTTGGGACCCCCCTTTTTTCTCGGCCCCCACTTCACGAAACACCCCCAAATTTTCATGGGCTGCTCAGAAACAAAATGTGCCATTTTCCTGAAAATTTCAGCCAATTCCGTCTTCAAACGCCAAAGTTTTTCGACATAGAATTTTCAGAAATCCCATAGGAAAAAAATCCTAACTATATATACCTACTGGCGACCGCCAATAGGTAATATATATATATATATATATATATATATATATATATATATATATATATATATATATATACATATATATATACATATACACACACATATATATATATATATATATATATATATATATATATATATATATATATATATATATATATATATATACATATATATATACATATATATACATATATATATACATTTTTTTTCAATGTTAAATCTCAAAATTCTATTTGGAATAACTTTGGCACCGGTTGACGAATCTGCCTGAAAATTTCCTCGAAATGGCCTCGTCGAGTTCCGGTCCTTCCCTGGAAGTTTGGGGGGGATTCGTCAAGCGGGGACCGAGATAAAGGGGGGTCCCAAAACACGTTTTCCCCATGTTAATTTTCATAGGGCGGTCGATTTCACTTTTAGCTCGAACGGCTGAATGGATTTACACAAAACTTGGCAAAATTGTAGGGACTAGTAGCCCGATGTGCTTTGCTATGTCTCAAGATATGTGCTCCAGTGGATTTTGAGTGATTTAGGTTCAAAAAAATATATATATCTATAGGTGCGCGACTTGCGCGCTGAAAGCTGATTGGCTCTTGGGTGTCTGTAAACATTCTAAACAGTGTGGAGCGGCCGCCATCTTGTGTCTCGGTAAAATCGAGACACAAGAGGTGGCAAAAATAAAGGGGGGAATTGACCATAAGGGGGCACCGGGAGCGAAGTAAGGGGAAAATCCAGGACCATATTTATGAAGGCCTTGCGCTGTCAGTTTTGCGCCGCCTGTGCGTCACTTTTTGTGACACACCAGCGGTGTAAAAAAATGCGCTTTGTTATACGCTATATTTAAAAAGTGACGCATCTAGGTAGATGGGTCACTTTTTAAAACCCTGCGCCACATTATATCTGCGTCAGGTATAATGTATGCAGAGGGGGCGTTCCCCCGCAAAAAGCTTGGTAATAGCGATGCAGTGAAATCTATGAGATTTCACTGCGTCACTTTTAGGATGCTGTTGCGTCAAAATCTTGCGCCTGCCTCACAGCAGGTGTAAGACTGACGCAAGACCTTTCACATGGTGCTTTCCCCATGTGAAAGGACGCATTACTGGAGTTGCGTCACTTTTGTGATGCACTCCAGCTATGCGTCACTTTTGTGTTTACAGATACGTCAGAAATACTGACGTATCTGTAACTCCTTGCGACATGATTCGTCATACATTAAATATGACACATCTGGAATGTCGTAAGGAGTGCACACAGAAAAGTGACGCATCGCACCAGCGGTGTAAAAAAATGCGCCTTGTTGCGCTATATTTAAAAAGTGACACATCTAGGAAGATGGGTCACCTTTTAAAACCCTGCGCCACATTATATCTGCGTCAGGTATAATGTATGCAGAGGGGGCGTTCCCCCGCAAAAAGCTTCGTAATAGCGATGCAGTGAAATCTATGAGATTTCACTGCATCACTTTTAGGATGCTGTTGCGTCAAAATCTTGCGCCTGCCTCACAGCAGGTGTAAGACTGACCCAAGACCTTTCACATGGTGCTTTCCCCATGTGAAAGGACGCATTACTGGAGTTGCGTCACTTTTGTGACACACTCCAGCAATGCGTCACTTTTGTGTTTACAGATACGTCAGAAATACTGACGTATCTGTAACTCCTTGCGACATGATTCGTCATACATTAAATATGACACATCTGGAATGTCGTAAGGAGTGCACACAGAAAAGTGACGCATCGCACCAGCGGTGTAAAAAAATGCGCCTTGTTGCGCTATATTTAAAAAGTGACGCATCTAGGAAGATGGGTCACCTTTTAAAACCCTGCGCCACATTATATCTGCGTCAGGTATAATGTATGCAGAGGGGGCGTTCCCCCGCAAAAAGCTTCGTAATAGCGATGCAGTGAAATCTATGAGATTTCACTGCATCACTTTTAGGATGCTGTTGCGTCAAAATCTTGCGCCTGCCTCACAGCAGGTGTAAGACTGACGCAAGACCTTTCACATGGTGCTTTCCCCATGTGAAAGGACGCATTACTGGAGTTGCGTCACTTTTGTGACACACTCCAGCAATGCGTCACTTTTGTGTTTACAGATACGTCAGAAATACTGACGTATCTGTAACTCCTTGCGACATGATTCGTCATACATTAAATATTACACATCTGGAATGTTGTAAGGAGTGCGCACAGAAAAGTGACGCATCGCACCAGCGGTGTAAAAAAATGCGTCTTGTTGCGCTATATTTAAAAAGTGACGCATCTAGGTAGATGGGTCACTTTTTAAAATCCTGCGCCACATTATATCTGCGTCAGGTATAATTTATGCAGAGGGGGCGTTCCCCCGCAAAAAGCTTGGTAATAGCGATGCAGTGAAATCTATGAGATTTCACTGCGTCACTTTTAGGATGCTGTTGCGTCAAAATCTTGCGCCTGCCTCACAGCAGGTGTAAGACTGACGCAAGACCTTTCACATGGTGCTTTCCCCATGTGAAAGGACGCATTACTGGAGTTGCGTCACTTTTGTGACGCACTCCAGCAATGCGTCACTTTTGTGTTTACAGATACGTCAGAAATACTGACGTATCTGTAACTCCTTGCGACATGATTCATCATACATTAAATATAACACATCTGGAATGTCGTAAGGAGTGTGCGTCACAAAAGTGACGCATCGCACCAGCGGTGTAAAAAAATGTGCCTCGTTGCGCTATATTTAAAAAGTGACGCATCTAGGTAGATGGGTCACTTTTTAAAACCCTGTGCCACATTATACCTGCGTCAGGTATAATGTATGCAGAGGGGGCGTTTCCCTGTAAAAAGCTTGGTAATAGCGACGCAGTGAAATCTATGAGATTTCACTGCGTCCCTTTTAGGATGCTGTTGCGTCAAAATCTTGCGCCTGCCTCACAGCAGGTGTAAGACTGACACAAGACCTTTCACATGGTGCTTTCCTAATGTGAAAGGACGCATTACCGGAGTTGCGTCACTTTTGTGACGCACTCCAGCAATGCGTCACTTTTGTGTTTACAGATACGTCAGAAATACTGACGTATCTGTAACTCCTTGCGACATGATTCGTCATACATTAAATATGACACATCTGGAATGTCGTAAGGAGTGCACACAGAAAAGTGACGCATCGCACCAGCGGTGTAAAAAAATGCGCCTCGTTGCGCTATATTTAAAAAGTGACGCATCTAGGTAGATGGCTCACCTTTTAAAACCCTGCGCCACATTATATCTGCGTCAGGTATAATGTATGCAGAGGGGGCGTTCCCCCGCAAAAAGCTTCGTAATAGCGATGCAGTGAAATCTATGAGATTTCACTGCATCACTTTTAGGATGCTGTTGCGTCAAAATCTTGCGCCTGCCTCACAGCAGGTGTAAGACTGACGCAAGACCTTTCACATGGTGCTTTCCCCATGTGAAAGGACGCATTACTGGAGTTGCGTCACTTTTGTGACACACTCCAGCAATGCGTCACTTTTGTGTTTACAGATACGTCAGAAATACTGACGTATCTGTAACTCCTTGCGACATGATTCGTCATACATTAAATATGACACATCTGGAATGTTGTAAGGAGTGCGCACAGAAAAGTGACGCATCGCACCAGCGGTGTAAAAAAATGCGCCTCGTTGCGCTATATTTAAAAAGTGACGCATCTAGGTAGATGGGTCACTTTTTAAAACCCTGCTCCACATTATATCTGCGTCCGGTATAATGTATGCAGAGGGGGCGTTCCCCCGCAAAAAGCTTCGTAATAGCGATGCAGTGAAATCTATGAGATTTCACTGCGTCACTTTTAGGATGCTGTTGTGTCAAAATCTTGCGCCTGCCTCACAGCAGGTGTAAGACTGACGCAAGACCTTTCACATGGTACTTTCCCGATGTGAAAGGACGCATTACTGGAGTTGCGTCACTATTGTGATTTTGTGTTTACAGATACGTCAGAAATACTGACGTATCTGTAACTCCTTGCGAATTGATTAGTCCTAAATTAAATATGACATATCTTGAATGTCATAAGGAGTGCGCCCAGAAAAGTGACGCATCGCTGTTTTCACGTAGCGATGCGTCACTTTTCAGAAATGAGGCCTCCAGTGTATTCACTGTGTCACCTCTACGACCCTTTCTTGCGTCAATACGTCCCTTTTGCATACATTACACCTGATGTAGGAATAATGTGGCACAGGGGTTTACAAAGTGATGTATTTACCTAGAAACGCCACTTTGTAAATATGAATAAATAAGGTGCATTTTTTATTGGACTGTTGTGTCACAAAAAGTGATGCTTTGGTGGCGTTAAAGTGACGCATGGCTTCATAAATGAGGCCTTCTACCTTCAACTCCAGCAATGCATCTTTTCTTATCCTTCCACACTCCTGTTCCTTTTCAACATTTTCATTGAATATCAACTTTCCCCATATTCACTCTTCTTCTCATAACTTTCTTTCGTAACACTCACCATCTTTCAGTCCTCCTACTTCACTTCCTTTCTCCTCTCATACCTTTCTGTTCTTTCTTACTCATTCTCCTTTCCATTATCAATTCACTCTATTTCACTTACTCTTTTTCATTTTTTAAAGAATCTAGCTCTTTGATGAGAATTGGAGGTATTTCTGAAAATAACTTTTGGTTTTCTTCTTTTTTCTAAACAGGAACAAAAACAGGGAATGGAAACTGCTCACAGGAGCAAAAAAAACAAAAAAAATTAGGGGTGGGAAGGGCAGTGATGGTTCTCCAATGCTCGAACCATGAGCTGGACACTTTGCTCCCCATAGGAGAGGAGTTGATTGCAGTATCTGCATCTGAGGACACCATGGTTAAATGCAGGTTGAATGTTTGGCACCTGTCCTGCGATTGCCCCCTACCAGAAGAAGTTGCTCCTCCGGTGGATGTAGAGGCCCCATCACTGGGAGCCTCTTGTGCCAGAGCCCTGACACTTTCCCGGGCAAAATTTTGGGGGTGCTTCCTCTCCACATGCCGGATCATTGTGAAGTTCCCAAAAGAGTACTTTTTCAAAGGGTTACCTGGTGACAGGTCTTCTTTGTAGATCCTGCACTGCACTTTTGGAGCATTTACCTTTTTTTGTCCAGGTGGGATTTGAAAACATTTCCAAATGAAATGTTCCTTAACTTTTCGTTGAGGAGGCTCTTCATTGATGAATTCTGGGTCATCCTCACTGCTGGATTGTCTGGCAGCCATTGTAAAACCAAGAAATATCCTGGAGCAAAAAGGCAGGTCTTGCAGTCACAAAAGTGAAAGAAGAAGTGAAGGTAATGGGTGGGGATTTCATTCTTTGTAAAAAAAACTTTTAGCAACCAATGAAAAGTGTTATTTTAAGGTCACATGACCCGACGCGCTTACGCTACGCGCTCTGGAGCGCTTCCGGGTGCGCACACGCGGCGTGAACGTAGGCGCTTCCGGGGCGCATACGCGGCACGAATGTAGGCGCTTCCGGGGCGCATACGTGGCGCGAACGTAGGCGCTTCTGGGGGCGTATACAGGGCGCGACCGTAGGCTCTTCCGAGGGCGCTTACATTGCGCGCCGAAGTGACGTCATCAAACTTTTACGGAAATGCATAATCATTTTCCTTATAAAAAAAAACTGATTTTTATTTGTATGGTACGAAATGTTTTGCATTACTAATAACTTTTCATTCATTTTTTTCACGAACGAAAGTAGCGCTCTGGGTGCGCTTTCTGGTGAGCTTACCGGTGAGCTTACCGGAAAGCTCACCGGAGAGCTTACCGGAGAGCTTACCGGAGCGCACACCCAGAGCGCAAAAAAAAAATGATATAAAAAAAAATCAAAAATGAATACTTACACAAAATAGCAAATTGTAAAAAAAACAAAAAGGTTAGAATCTCGATATAGAAAGGAATTAGCATTTAAAAAACCTTTGAAATTCACTGAAAAAACCATAGGTTTCACACCAGTTATAGTTAGGAATTAGCATTTAAAAAAACTATTAAATTCACTGAAAAAACCATAGGTTTCACACCAGTTATAGTTACCTGGAAATTTTACTGACATAAAACCATTGAAATTCCCACGTTATAGTTAGTTGGACTCTCTATAACTTGCGCGCCTGCAATGCACTGCTGATGACGTCACATATTACATCACTCATGACATGGTCAGTGACATCACTCATGACATCACTGATGACACCATCCTTGTGACAGAGTGACAGACCTCCTTTCAGTGTAATATAAGCCTTGAAACACATATTCGAAAATAGTATTTAACAAATGGAGATACCCATACCAGTTACAACAAACAATTCAGTAATTCCACCATCTATATACACATCCACTCATTCACAAACAGTTCTATATAGTCACTCATACATATACTCACTCATCATATGTAGTTATACACCTATACATCCTGTTAGACACCGACAGTCATCCAAAAGTTACTCACACACATACTCACACATGCAAATAAACTATTGAACATCCATTTATTTGCATATACAACTATACACACACTACCACCTTACTTCTAAGGGAACTTACACATACTTACTCTCTTAAACAATCACTTATAGAAACACATACTTAATTAAAGAGGAACTCTTACAATCTCTCACTCTCACATATACTCACTTATATACATCAATACTCACATATACTAGATTAAAACATATGTTGTTACTGATAAAGACACTAGTGACACCGTCATTCACTCACTAACACACACATATACACACTCATCCACCCATACAGTCCTGCACATATGCTGTCTTCAAAACACATAAAAACAGTGAGTCAGTCATTGATGCATCTATGTGCTAAGTAATACCCCCACCAAACCATACAGACACTCATACTGATACAAAAAAAACATCTAATAACCCCTATACACATACATGTAGCTATTCACCAACCCATGCAGCCACTTATACACAAAGTGAAACACTGATACATATATTTAAATATTTAAAAATTATTCGCTAATATATGTATTCACTAAGATACACTTAATAAGCCAGTTAACCAATCAACTTTTTTTTTAAAACATCCATTTACACACTTATTAAAACATTTATTCTTCCATCGACCTTTACAAATACATATATCAAACATATTTATTTTTCAGAAAGACACACATTCACTGGATGGTGTCATCAGTGATGTCATGAGTGATGTCACTGACCATGTCATGAGTGATGTAATATGTGACGTCATCAGCAGTGCATTGCAGGCGCGCAAGTTATAGTGAGTCCAACTAACTATAACGTGGGAATTTCAATGGTTTTATGTCAGTAAAATTTCCAGGTAACTATAACTGGTGTGAAACCTATGGTTTTTTCAGTGAATTTAATAGGTTTTTTAAATGCTAATTCCTAACTATAACTGGTGTGAAACCTATGGTTTTTTCAGTGAATATATATCTATCTATCTATCTATCTATCTATCTATCTATCTATCTATCTATCTATCTATCTATCTATCTATCTATCTATCTATCTATCTATCTATCTATCTATCTATCTATATCTATCTATCTATCTATCTATATATATATATATATATATATATATATATATATATATATATATATATATATATTCACTGAAAAAACCATAGGTTTCACACCAGTTATAGTTAGCTGGAAATTTTACTGATATAAAACCATTGAAATTCCCACGTTATAGTTAGTTGGACTCACTATAACTTGCGCGTGCAATGCACTGCTGATGACATCACATATTACATCACTCATGACATGGTCAGTGACATCACTCATGACATCACTGATGACACCATCCTTGTAACACAGTGACAGACCTCCTTTCACTGTAAAGTAACCTTTGAAACACATATTCAAAAATAGAAACTAACATTAACAAAAAAGTGGATATACCCATACCAGTTACAACAACCAATTCAGTAATTTCACTATCTATATACAAATTCGCACATTCACCAACAGTTTTATGTATTCACTCATACATATACTCACTCATCATATGTAGTGATACCCCTATTCATTCTGTTACACACTGACAGTCATCAAAAACTTACTCATACATATACTCACACATGCAAATAAACTAATAAACATCCATTTATTTGCATATACAACTATACACACATTAGCACATTACTTCTAAGGAAACTTACACATACTTACTCTCTTAAACAATCACTTATAGAAACACATACTTATTTAAACAGGAACTCTTTCAATCTCTCACTCTCACATATACTTACTTATATACATCAATTCTCATATATACAAGATTTAAACATATGTAGTTACTCATAAAGACACTAGTGAGAGAGGCATTCACTCTCTAACACACACATATACACACTCATCCACCCATACAATCCTACACAAATGCTGTCTTCAAAACACATACAAACAGTGAGTCAGTCATTGATGCATCTATGTGCTAAGTAACAGCCCCACCAAACCATACAGACACTCATACTGATACTAAAAAAACATGTCATGAGTGATGTAATATGTGATGTCATCAGCAGTGCATTGCACGCGCAAGTTATAGTGAGTCCAACTAACTATAACGTGGGAATTTAAATGGTTTTATATCAGTAAAATTTCCAGCTAACTATAACTGGTGTGAAACCTATGGTTTTTTCAGTGAATTTAATAGGTTTTTTAAATGCTAATTCCTAACTATAACCGGTCTGAAACCTATGGTTTTTTCAGTGAATTTCATAGGTTTTTTAAATGCTAATTCCTAACTATAACTGGTGTGAAACCTATGTTTTTTTCAGTGAATTTCATAGGTTTTTTTAATGCTAATTCCTAACTATAAGTCTCACTTTATAAATAAGACTGTTAGCACTCTAGTTGTTCTTTAGAACACTCTGGTACATTCTGTCATTGGGCTACAGTTGGGCTACATCTAGTTGAAATTTGGGCTACATTTACATTTTATGTTCTCTGGTGGCCATCTTTGGGCTACATTGGGCTACATTGGACTACATTTGGGTTACATTTTGGCATTTTGGCATATATATATATCCCAATGTAGCACAATATATATTTTATCAAAGTTAATTTTCGTAAAAACCACTTAAGAATAGGGCTACCAGTCCCTACAATTTTTCCCATTTTTATTTTTTTTTATTTTTTGCTTTGGAGCGCTCCCGGTGCGCTTCCCGGGGAGCGCCCCGAAAAGCGAACTTTTATAAAGCGCCCCCGGGCACGCTCCGAGGAGCGTCCCGTAAGCGCCAATATCACGAACGAAAACATGATCATGACGTATCGCGTAGCCGTGTCCGCGTGATACGCACGGCGTAAGCGCACCCGGAAGTACTCGAGCGAATACGATCGCGCAACGTAAACATCCGACGCGCTTACGCTACGCGACCCGAAGCGCCCCCGGGCGCGCCCGGGGGCGCGTAGTGTAAGCGCGTTGGGTCATGTGACCTGAAAATAACACTTTTCATTAGTTCATAACAGTTTTAGTTTCATAATGATGAAGCCCCTAGTCTTGTGACCTGAAAATAACACTTCTCATTGGTTCAGGACAGTTTTTTTTCTAAATGATGAAAGACCCCACCTTTTTTCCTTATTCTGACTTTGTCCTTTGACTGAGGAAGACCTGTTTGTACATCTCTGTACCTTTTTGATATTAATAATGGCTTCAGTAGCAGCAGCAGCTGGTGCATCTGCCCCACCACCACCACCACAACCACCAAGAGGACCACCTCAAGATTATATTGGTGGTCAAGAACAGGAGGAGGAGGAAGAGGAAGAGGAGGAGGGGAGGAGAAGATGGCTGCCTGAAGAAAATACCCCATACAAACCCAAGCCACACATTGTATGGGAGTTTTTTTCAATCCCAGAGGGCAAGAAAAAAGTGAATGTGCCCAAGGTAACTTGCCTAATCTGCAATGAGGAACTTTCACGGGGCAACCCAAACAAAAAATATTCATTTGGTAACTATACCATGATTCGTCATATGACCAGAAAGCACCCAAACAACTACTCTCGTGCTGAGTTCAGGGAACTGGCCAGTAACCTCCCCCAGTCGTCAAGGACCACCTCCCAAACAAACCAACCCACTTCATCGGGACCAGAAACATCCGAGATGATGCCTTGCATTCAGCCAAGATTTGCTGATTTTAAAATCACTTGTTCTGCATGTGGCAAGCTTATCGCCTATGGTGAAAAAAGCGTTAAGCTCATCGTCCTTGCAGGTGATAATCACAAGTGCCCCAAAAAGAAGTAATTTTTGGGGTTTTTTATTTTTTTGCTCCAGTTGAGCCAGTTTCAATTCCCTTTTTTTGTTTCTCCCCCTAAAAAAATACAAAAAAAATATAAAACTGTTTTGAAAAGCCAAAAAAAGTTCAAAAAGTTCAAAAAACACAAAAAAAATATAAAACAACAAAAAGAAGAAAAAAAAAAGTTCTTTTTCGAACTACCTCCAATTTATAAATAAAAACTTCATTTTTTAAAAACTCTGTCATCTTTTTCCCTCATTTTACGCTCCCCGGTGCGCTACCTGGTGCGCGTACCAGGCGCTTCCCCCGCGCAAAACGAAAAAAAAAATAAATTTAAATGCCCCGCGGGGCCCTTTCATAGCCCCCTCATCAAACCTAGGGGGTCAAGGGGGGGTCTACCCTGCCCCCTTATGGTCATTTCCCTCTTTGTTTTGCCCACCTCTCGTGTCTCGATCCTACCGAGACACAAGATGGCGGCCGCTCCGGACTGTTTAGAATGTTTACAGACAACTGAGAGCCAATCAGCTTTCTGCGCGCAAGTCGCGTGGCGCGCCTGGAGCGCACTCCAGTGCGCGCACCGGAGAGCGCCTATAGATATATATATTTTTTTGAACCTAAATTACTCAAAATCCACTGCAGCACATATCTTGAGACATAGCAAAGGCACATCGGGCTACCAGACCCTACAATTTTGCCAAGTTTGGTGGAAATCCATTCAGCCGTTCGGGCTAAAAGTGAAATCGACCGCCCTATGGAAATTAACATGGGGAAAACGCGTTTTGGGACCCCCCCTTTTATCTCGGCCCCCGCTTGACGTATCCCCCCCCAAACTTTCAAGGAAGAACCGGAGCTCGACGAGGCCATTTTCAGGAAATTTTCAGGCAGATTCGTCAACCGGTGCCAAAGTTATTCCAAATAGAATTTTGAGATTTAACATTGAAAAAAATCCTAACTATAACTACCTACTGGCGACCGCCAGTAGGTAATATATATATATATATATATATATATATATATATATATATATGTGAAGAAATCCCCGCCTGTCAATGGATGACAGGCAGCAGCAGGGTGCAGACCTCGCAGCGCCACAGCAGACAGGCAAGTGAAGCTCTCCAATAATCCAACTCAGGTGAGTAGCAGGTTCAAAACATTTATTTTGAGGTAACGCGTTTCACTCCATTGGGGAGCTTGATCACACAAAAGCACTCATAAAAGTGGGGATATATATACAACAAGTGGGAGGGGCTTGATTGGGGAAAGAAAACGCCCAAAAAAATAAAAAAACAGGAAAATAAATAAAGCAACAGTGTATACATTATACAACATGTATAGCACACATGAGAAACAGCATGTACCACATGGGAAATTACATATTAAAGATAACACAATGCAATGTGATAAGGAAACAAGTCTGGGAAGTGTCAAGCAAAACAAGAGTAAAACAGCGCTGCATAATTAGAGATGGTTGCGGTTGAGTAACATGTAAAGTAACATGAGAAGTCATGACAAAGTGCCATAAATTGAAATTACATGGAAACAACAATAGCAAACCATAGGGTCAGAAAACGCGCTGAAATCAATTACGGCATAGTGCCTAAATCAAATATCTGCACATATTAGTAATTAGAACAGAAAAAAATCATCACAGAGCATTTAACGATCATACGAGTGACAATGAACGTGGCAAAAAATGGCAAGCTGCGAGAGACATGTGAGCTCAAATAAGGGTAAAGGAGGGGAATACAAAGTGCTACAAAAATATAATAAAGTAAAAAGAGTAAAAAGAGATTTAAGAGCCCAACCACAGATGTGAGAAATAAAAAGTGAGAGGAGAGGGAAGATAACGGAACAAAAAAACAATAAGATAGCGGCAGCACAAGAAAAATAGTGGAAAACATGGCAACAAATCCTATTCAAGTTAAAGATATAACAAGAGTCATGATTCAAAGGTTACGCCATGCTTACATATGGCAAGTAGGCCAGCAGTCAAACAAAAAAGCCTGAACTGAGCGAGAGAGAGGAAAAGGCTAGAGCATGAAATAGAACTACTGTGACCAGACCACCGAACAGTAGAGAAGAAGGAAGCATTACAAGAAGCTTTTCAAATCTTCAGTCAAATTAAGACCATTAGGGGCTTTGGTGTCGAGGGACAAAATCAGTTGGGTCTCACGCTGCCTGAGCATTTTTTCACGGTCACCTCCCCGGCTGGGTGGAGGCACTGAACAGAGAACCGTGTATTGGAGGTCTTTAAGCTTCTTGTTGTGGACCACCCCAAAGTGTCGAGCAACTGGATAGTTGCTGTCACTGTTAACAATGGCCCTTATGTGCTGCAATATTCTCTGATGCACTGGCAGTTTGGTACTGCCAATGTATTCTAGGTTGCATGTACACTTCAGTTTGTAGACCACGAACTCTGATCTGCAAGTGAGGTGTTCCTTGATGGGAATAGGAGTGTCACTAAAGGCAGTCACATAATGGGTGGCGTTAGTTGCAAAATTGCAAGCACGGCAGGAGGTACATTTAAAAAAGCCCATTTTGGTGGTTTTGTTGGGTTTTGGAGGATTTTCAGGTGCAATTCTATCGAGCGCATCACGCATGGATGGTGCACGTCGGAAGGTAATGGTGGGAGTATCGCTTAATAGTGGACCTAGGACTGGATCAGTCAAAATTATAGGCCATTCAGTACCTATGATGCGTCTGATCTTGCGCTCATGTGTGCTGAATGTGGTTATAAGCCTGACAGTGCGTTGGGAATCATCCTGGTTATCATTAGTGCCAGTAGTACCATGCTCTCTGGGCTTGAGTAAAGTGGCCCTATCAAGAGATGAAGCTTTAGCCAAAGCTTGATCAAGTATAGCCCTTGAGTAACCCCTTTGCAGAAAACGTTGTTTAGATTCCTCAAGGCAAGTAGCAGTCGAATCAGGGTCAGTGCAGACTCTGCGAATGCGAATGAATTCGCCAAACGGGATACTGCGGATGGTATGGGCAGGATGAGAGCTATGTGCGTTCAGGATAGAGTTTCCCGCCGTACTTTTTCGATGCAATCTGGACATGAGGGTATTGTCCCTGATGAACAATTGTACATCCAAAAATTCAGGTTCAGTACTGCTGAGGTTAGCAGTAAATTTCAGATTCAGGCTATTGTTGTTGCAGTCAGATACAAATGAGAGGGCTTGGTCTTGAGTGCCTTTCCAGATGATACAGATGTCGTCTATGTAGAGCCAGTAATGTGCGATACAAGGCGACCAGTGCGCATGTGTGACTCTGAGCTCGTGCTCCTCCCACCAACCAACATGCAAACATGAGTAGCTGGGGGAGAAACACGAGCCCATAGCCACACCTCGTAATTGCTGGTAGATGTTATTCTTGAAGCGGAAATAGTTAGAGGTCAGGCACAATTTAATCATGGCAATTAACATAGAATTGTGTTCTCTGAAACAAATGGCACGTGAGTTTAGAAAGTATTGACATGCATTGACACCATGCTGATGGTTTATAGAAGTATAAAGGGATTCGATATCAAGAATCAAAAACAAATAGTCATTGCACCAAACAATATCACCAATCTTGGTCAGAAAGTCAGTGGTATCTTTAAGGAAGGAAGGAAGATTCGCCACATGGGGCTGGAGAAAGAAATCAACATATTTGGAGATATTTTCCGTCATACTCCCAATAGCTGATATTATGGGTCGACCTGGTGTAGGGGTAACAAGTTTGTGCACTTTGGGAAGAAAGTACAAGTGCGGTGTCACAGGATGATCCTTGGAGAGGAAGTTGCACTCATCCTTGGTAAGAAGACTAAGTCTTTTCCATGAGGTCAACTGTTTGCGTATCAGGTTTTGATTCTGGACCATCGCAAACTGTGATGAAAGGGTGTAGCAAGTGGTATCAGACAAGTGTCTTTCAGCTTCCAGGATGTAGTCCGAGGTTTTCCAGAGAACAGTGTTGCCCCCCTTGTCAGCACTTTTTATGACAACATTGTTATCGGACTGTAATTTGTTTATCAGTAGGTTGTACTGCCGATCATTGTATTTGAGTTGTTTCCGTTGTGTCATGATGGACCTGTTGAGAGCCTTTAGTTCAATAATGACACGGTCGCTGAAAATATCCACAGCATCACGAGGCATCAGAGGAAAAAAAGTTGACTTGGGTCTGAAGGACGTAGTTACTGATCTGTTGACATTAAACACTTGACTGACAGTGGGCGTAGTTTGTGAAGTGCCTTCAAATGCGAGGTCGTACAGATCTTGTAAACCAGCATTGTCATTGACTTGGAGGTTAGTTTCCATGATTGAAGGATTTGCTACAGCCCCACTTTGTTTGCGTTTGGCCTCCAATTTGAAATACTTGATGAGTTTGATTTTTCTGACAAACTTGTATAGATCGATCCTTGTTTGATTATAGGAGAATTTGTTGGGCGGGCAATAAGAGAGACCAAGGGACAGAAGCTGTTCCTCTGCCTTAGTAAGGATGGTATCAGATAGGTTGATGACGGTATTATCAACAGTACCGATTATCTGCGCCAGTTCTTGTTTGTTTTTGCCTGCGAGGTATTTCTTTTTGTGGTGTTTCCGCCTTGAGCGCCTGCGCTGGCTGGCTGATTGCCATATATATATACTAATATAATAAAGAGAGAGCCCAAACCTTTGAGGCGGGTAATCTCAGGAACCACAGCACCAATCACAACACACAATACAGCGTTGAAAAGGACAGTTGCAGCAGAAGGACATAGGCTATGCAGACGCCCACCATATACATTTAAAAGGTAAAAGAACCGTGCCAGCAAAGTAGTCCCTTGTGGGCGTGTCTGCGTTGTGCTGTGGGTGTGTGCTGGGGGCATGACAAATGCTGGGGGTGTGTGGTACGTTCCGCCCTTCATGCCATGTCTCATATCGTGTGCTGTGGGCGTGGGGACTTGCGGGGCACGGGATTATGAAAAAATAAAGCTAGTGTTGTGCCCAATATTTAATTGTTTTTCTTCCCAGGTTCTGTACATTCCAGCTCCGGGTGTGCTTGCTCCGCGCTCCCACTGACGTGCACCTGCTTTACTGTATGGAGGTCAGGCATGGCGCTATTCTCAAGGGCCGGAAGGAGCGCAAACAGGGGCCATTGTGCAGGAAATCTAATCTCGCCTTCACTTCCGGTGATGACTGAAGCACACACTGGAGATTTTCCACTTCTGTTGCGCACAGGCCTCGCGCCAAGCACATCCGGACACAAGGCCCACCTCCACGGAAATAGCAAGAAAGGGACTATCCCTCCCCCGGTAAGTACATTGGTGGCACGGCGGCACACATCTCCAGCAACATACTCATATTTTTTCACCACCCATTTGAAAAAGGCACAGGTCTCTCTCATTGAGATGGCCAGCACCGACATACACTTTTAGACACACCTCCCGCCAGAAGTTCTAGAATTGCGAACTTTAGAGCTGGGGAGCTACGTTCGAATCTCGGCATCAGCTCAACATCCTGTGATTCCAGGCAAATCGCTTTGTTTCCCCGTGCCTACCACAAATGAATGTGTTCTTCTGTAATGTAAATTGTGCTCATGCCATGTTGTCGAGTTCCCGCTATATAACATTGGAAGGAAAAAAAAAATAGTAGGGAAACTCGAGTTCACACACTACTGACCACGCACTTAAGTACATCACCAGTGCACTGTGAATCAGAGCGTTTCACAGGTCTGTCACAGATAAGAAATGCTATCAAAACGATATCCTACAAAAAAATATACTACTGGCCGGCAGAAATTCATACCCGGACAACGTAAGGACGGGCTGCTAGTATATATAGATATATATATATATATATATATATATATCAGATACCAAATAACTCGCCGCACTCGCCTTGGTTAAGTTGCAGTTTCTTTATTCAAAACGTGACAAAACACCTACGCGTTTCGAACCGTAGTTCGTGTTCACGGTAGCCAAATTGTGTAGTCCCTCCATTATTTCAATACAATTACGCCTATGGTGCACGCCCCTGTGTTTTGAGGCATGCTGGGACATGTAGTTTTCATAAACCATCACTATTTCTGTGCTAGTCGAGGGTTTTTGCTGCATTGGGGCGGGTTTAGCGTTACAGCATCACAGAGCGGGCCCCCAGTTAACTAGGGCAATAACGCTCTATGACGCACGTGATGACACGTGCGTATGTAGTCAGCCCTCCATGGAAATCATGGAAATGATAAAGCTATGCTTATACAATAACATCTTCATATTCAACAAATCAATTTACAAACAATGCTGTGGAACAGCTATGAGAGTTTTGTTTTCTCCAAGCTACGCGAATCTCACCATGGGTTGGTGGGAGAAGTGCGTAGCTTGGGGAGAAGAAAATGATCACCATATGGCCAAAGTAGCGCTCTGGCTACGATTTATAGACGATTTGTTCCTCCTGTGGAAAGGCACTGAAAACGAATTTGTTACCTTCTTTAATATCCTCAACCAAAATTCGGTGGGACTGAAGTTCACATACACCATCAACCCCAAAGAAATCGTGTTTCTTGACACCAAAGTATACATTGCAGAGGGCAAAATCCAAACAACTGTCCATAGAAAACTGCCACAAATAGTATCTTGCACGGACTAAGTTTCCACCCGCAGAAACTGGTGAAAAGCATTCCGTATGGAGAACTTCTACGGATGAAAAGGAACTGTTCTGAGGAAAAAGAGATGGAACTCAAATTTAAAGAAACAAAAGACCGCTTTAGACAGAGAGGATACAAACAGGCGGACTTGATAAATTGTGAAACAAGAGCAAGACGGAAAACCAGAGCAGAAACTCTGATACCTAAGAAAAATCCCATTTCCACGCAATAAGCTGAAGATGACAAATCCAACCAACCGAGGATGATAATGACGTTCAGCAAGGAAAGTTATAAAATTCAAAATGCAATGAAGAAGTATTGGCATGTACTGAGGAAAGACCCTGACATCGGAACAACGATAGGAGACTATCCACTTGTCTCCTATAGAAGGGCACGCAATCTAGCGGATGAGCTGACCCAAAGTCATTTTGAATATAAAAAAACACCATCCTGGTTGGATATAAGAAAACAAGGCTTCAACAAATGCCCAAACTGTAAGGCTTGCAAAATAGGACGAAACATGAAAAGTCTCAAAGATGCAAGTGGAAAGAATTTTATAATCAATGGCAACATCAATTGTGACTCCTCCTTTGTTGTGTACATGATTCAATGCTTTTGTGGTAAATCTTATATCGGCAGCACCACATGTTCCTTAAAAACATGGATTCTCCAACACATCCGCGCCATACAGAATCATGATAACTCATATGCCATTGCGAAACATCTTGCTAACCATGAGAAGAAAACATGGCAGGACGCCAGATACATCGGCCTTGCCATGATCGCACAACATGAGAGAGGTGGCAATCGAATACAACGATTAAGAAGACTGGAATCAAAACTTATCATGAGGTTCAAGACCAAACAACCTGGAGGCCTCAATGGCGATGAGGAACTTTATGTACATTTATGAAGGACACCGACTACTGGACTGACAACCAGTAAATCTGGACTCTCCCTAACCCAGTAAAATCGTGAAGTACTCCTATGATATATGAATAATTACTTTTGTGCTTTTCACTGACACCATAATTGAGTTGCATTATGTTATTATTTGTTATCATCTATTCTTTGACTCTTAAATTTCGCCATTTATCTAAAAAAACTCAAATTATAGTCACGGGCGGCTGCATGCATTGGGGACGTAGGGCACTCAGCCCTTTATTGAAAAATGGAGCATCTCCATGCCAGTTACGCATCATTAGCCAACCCTCTGGTAAATGGAGGGCTGACTACATACGCACGTGTCATCACGTGCGTCATAGAGCGTTATTGCCCTAGTTAACTGGGGGCCCGCTCTGTGATGCTGTAACGCTAAACCCGCCCCAATGCAGCAAAAACCCTCGACTAGCACAGAAATAGTGATGGTTTATGAAAACTACATGTCCCAGCATGCCTCAAAACACAGGGGCGTGCACCATAGGCGTAATTGTATTGAAATAATGGAGGGACTACACAATTTGGCTACCGTGAACACGAACTACGGTTCGAAACGCGTAGGTGTTTTGTCACGTTTTGAATAAAGAAACTGCAACTTAACCAAGGCGAGTGGGGCGAGTTATTTGGTATCTGATACAAATCTGGGACACTGCCCTGGTCCCGTCGCTGGCACCGGCTGTAAAGTGCTCCCGCTGCGACAGGACAATTTGCATGCAATATATATATATATATATATATATATATATATATATATACACGACATGTTGGGCGGCCCACTCCGGCCGGAGTGGGAGGAATAGGGAGAACAGCCAATCAAGACTGGGCAGGACATTCAAAGTAGCCCAAGGGGAGGAGGCGTGTCCATTTCTACAACTGTGGGCATTGAGAAAGGCCTCGCGGCCGAAATGCATTTGCCTGTTGTTAAAGAGAATAAAGCTGCTCCTTCGGATTTCCCCATGGTGGCTTCTGCATTCTTTTTTCCAAAAGAATTGTGCCGATATATATATATATATGTATATATATATATATATATATATATATATATATATATATATATATATATATATATATATATATATATATATATGAAATGACCTACAACGAAGTCACGTGTGCGACTCAGCTTCTTTTCAGTGTGGAGAGAGGGTTTGAACATTTAAATCGGCGTGGTTCTGCCGAAGAGGTCACGCACCGCCATAAGAGCGCCAACGCTCTCCCAGCAGGAACCAAAGTGAGGACCGACAAAACGGACCGGGAGAGAGGTGCCGCCGAGGACTGGACCTCGGTATTGGTCCCCAGTCAGCTCGAAAAGTGGGCTGACACGGGGTAACTTCAGTCGTTTAAAACTTTGCATCTGGACAGCAAGTTTGATTCACCGCCCACTGGAGGGTTTTAAAATGACAGCCGTCGGAACCACAGGCTTCAAAATGCTACTTTAAAAAGGGAATGTTTTCCGTATTAAAATTCCATTGGAGGAAATGTGGCAAAAACAACAACAAACTGTGGAACCCACGGACTGGTATTGAGGTGCAGGACACTACTTGAAAAAGTTTCCTGGAGAAACGAAACGCGTCGTAAAGTCCGGTATCATGCTGCTCCTTTAAATTAAAATGACCTACAACGAAGTCACGTGTGCGACTCAGCTTCTTTTCAGTGTGGAGAGAGGGTTTGAACATATATATATATATATATATATATATATATATATATATATATATATATATATATATATATATATTTTATATTTTATTTTTTATTTCGGCTGCCAAGCCATAAAAAGTTTACAGCCATAAAATCCAGAAACAAAAAATATCATATGTACTTCCTTTTTGCACATATACAAATACAAATAGATTAAAAATGGCAGTCAGTTATTATTAATACAGTTTATGTCACTACTATATGCAATTTCTATTTTAAAATGAACTTATTTGTCCTCTAGTGCAAATAGCAATCTAGGAAAGTTCATATAAATATATATAAAAGCAATTCACAATAATTTACTTGGTTTGATAAAATCATTGCAACTAAAAGACACCCAATACTTGATTAAGAAGATAAAAAAAAGATAAAAAAGAAAAAGGGACACTAGATAAACCTACTGTAGCTTTTTCTAACTATTTGGCTATCAAGATTGGCAGTTATCTAGGGACTTCTTCCTTTGGTTCATTTATTTATGTAAAAACTTTAAATATTGTACTATTGTTGTTTTTTTGTAAGTTTCTTCTTGAACCATTATAACTGTGTAATATTAATTTGCCCCAGGTTCCGGTATTAGGGCTGCCTCTGTTTGATGTAACTGCTCAAGGAAAATCATCCCTCAACCTCAGACAAAAGAGGTGTACTCCAAAAGTCTGTTGGTGGACTTCCTGTTTCAGCTCAAGAGCTAAAAAAAAGGCCAAGAACCCGCCTAGGCAAAGTTGCTGGTCACAATTTCTTGTTCACCGATGATTGCGAAGTGAAACTCAGAAGGCCAAACCCCAACTCTCAAAAGTTGCACCCATGTCTCTGGACCCGGGAGAATCATCAAAGTGCAGTTTGGTCATCCAATATGGACAATCTTCTAAGTTAACGAAAACCACTGGTTTTGTTCTGACTGGAGACCAATATATCATTGGCAACTGATTTTTGGCTGGACTTCCTGTAGACTTTGAGGGACATCAGCCTCCATGTCAAAAGTAACCACACCAGGAGGCATATTACCAAGCAATAGCGATAATTATCGCTATTGCTTGGTTAGAGACAAAAATTTACTGCCGAGCTGCGGCATTTTTTTCGCAGATAAACCTTGGTATTACCAAGGTTTATCGCAAATGCGATAAAAATCGTCCGCAATGCATGAATATCGCTGAGAAGTCAGCGATATTCATGCATTACCGAGCTAATGCTCTTAGCCATGTTATCCACCTCCCATTGGATAACATGGCTAAGAACTGCTCAGGGCAGGTGTTAGCTTTTGGAGATATTCGCGCTTAGCGCAAATATCTCCAAAAGTTGGTAATAGGAGATAGCGATGTTAGCGACTGTTTCCAGTCACTAACATCTTGGCACGCCCACTTTGCATGTCATTAGTGATAAATATCACTGACATGCAAAGTGGGGCCCAAGATGGTCGCTATCTCCTACTAGCTGTCGCTAACTGGTGTTAGCGACAGCTAGGTAATAGGGAGATAATTTCATCTCCGCTTTCTTGGCTTTTGAAGCCAAAAAAGCGGAGATAAACTCCCTTGATAATATTCCCCCTTGTTTTTTGACCGATGAATGGCCCCAAGAAGACTCCCATCAACCTACTCATCATCCTGAGCATCTTCTGTATCCTGTATCCCTTGCATCAGGACCACTCCATTTATCTCTGTTGTGGTTTGCCCATTGAACCTGGAACAGGTCTGGAGACTGCTTTGAATGCAAGGTAACTGTCCTGTTAAGCCGTACAGGCCTCCCTGACTTGCTCCTTGCCGCAGTTAGTCAACCAACTTGGGCCAGAGTAGCCAAACCCAACTTTATAAAAGTTTTCAAAGTAGCACATTGAAAAGCACTGATTTATGACTTACTTACAAATGTATCTATCCGGAAACCTCTGGAAGATTTTGTTTGTTTAGGTGTCAAAAGATTCATTCAAATTCGATCTATGTTAATACATTGGTATTGGATTTCCTTTATGTCACAGTTCTTTCTTATTCAATTATGTTGGTAATTCTAAATACTTTGCACTTGCTCCTTTGTTAAGGCGTAACTGTTCCAGGCCACAGCTATCCAGCGTTGAGCTAAGGTTTTACAATCAAGCCTGACTAGACCCAAAACATGTTTGTGAGTTTATGAAACACAAGATCGCACAACCATACCATATAATAAATTGCATTTCCTCACCGTGGGCAATAAAATGATGGACCGGGATGCGACCGAGTAACTACATCTGGCTGAGAATAATTCAAGAATTCCACCCATCAAATTTTCATATTCTTTATTGTGATGACCTAAGTGTGAAGGCATGCCTAGTCGTCGATCACGTGCTGACTGTGCAACTAGAACAAGCTGCACTCAACTAAAGGGGCCCAACGCCAAAACCAGTCTTGGGTTGCTCGTGTTGCGGTTCAACCCATTTGGCATGGCAGTTCTGGCGACACTGCTCCTAATTAAAGCCAGTGGTTCCATTGTCTAGCCTGATGGAAGAGTAATTTCCATGTGCCAGCTTCAGACACTGTTTAGTCTCTATGGGGTAATGACCACTCTTTGATTGAACACGTTCCATGCTATATATTTTACGCCTGGCTGAAAAGTAAATTACACCAGTAAGTAATTCACATAGTTTTGTGAATTTCGCATTATAATTGTTACGCCAAATACCCCACATTTTACACTTATGTCACTTTTTGTAAATATGCCCTATTATATAGCATGCAGGCACGGAAACAACAGAATGCAAGTGTCTGTTTGCTGTGGTTTTCTTTCTTTTTTGCACATGTTTAGCACGAAATGCATCCTCACACCAAAAATTGACACAAGGATGCATTTTGGGCTAAAGTATAGATATAGCATGAAATGGCAAATTTGCATTTTGTGTAGTTACGTAATTTGGTGTTATTTTGCAGAAATGAAATACAACTATGCGAAAACAAATTTCATGAATGTCACCCCCCCTAATATATGCTCCATAAAATGGAAAGAGTCACCACACTGGCTTATGTCTCTTTCGCACTGAAAAACAATAATTTGTGATGTGATGTGATGTGATGTGATGTGAAAGGCATTTATAAAGCGCAGCATACACTATACAGATTCTTGGCGCTGAAGCAAAAGGACAGGAGGCAGCTACCTGGGCAGTGTTAGGGAGAATAAGGCAGAGGTAAGGGTCAAAAACGAAGAGGAGTAAAGGGAACCTGAAAAGAGGAGGATATTTTTAGTTTTAATTATACGCAGATCGAAATAGGTGAGTCTTGAGGAGGGATCTGAAGTGGGTGTGGAGCGAGGCCAACCTTATGTCCAAGGGGAGGGCGTTGCAGAGAGATGGAGCTAGGAACGAGAATCTTAAACCTCCCCATTTCTTACGCTTGACTCTGGGGACTTTGAGAAGAGCCAGGTGAGCCGAGCGCAGATTGCGGGAGGGGACATAAGGATGAATGAGAGAGGAGATAAACGTAGGGCCTAGGCCGGCCAGAGATTTAAAAACAAGGCAGCCTAACTTGAATTTGCAGCGTTCAGAGACAGGGAGCCAGTGCAGGGATTTTAGCAAAGGGCGGATGTGGTGGTGCCTCGGTTGATGGAAAATGAGGCGAGCCGCCTGGTTCTGAACAAGCTGCAAACGTTTGAGTTGGTAGTCAGGGATTCCTGCGTACAGGGAGTTGGCGTAGTCAATTCTGGAGACGACTAATGCCAAAAGGGCCAAGGTAAGGGCTTCGGTGGTGAGAAAACGCGTGATTTTCCGGATTTTGCACAGTTGGAAGAAGCACGAAGAGACAGTGACATTTATCTGGGGTTTCATCAAGAGATCTTTACTGCTGATAACCCCCAGACTTTTAGCCGAGTCGGTTGGGCGGGGGGAGGGGGGTGGAAGACCCAAACTAGCCGGCCAGAGTTGGAGTTCCAAGGATTGGAAGGCCCTCCGACAAGAACCAATTCGGTCTTGTCGAGGTTGAGTTTTAAGTGATTTGCCCCCATCCAGTTGCTGATGTGGCAAAGGGTGGCTTGAAAGTCGGAGACTGACTGGTCCGAGGAGTCCATGTTGAAGACTAGCTGGATGTCATCCGCGTAATTAAACGCGGTGACATTCTTATCTCGGAGGGAACTGATCAGAGGGGTGAGGTTTAGGTTAAAAAGGAGTGGGGACAGAGAGGAGCCCTGTGGCACGCCGCAAGTCAACCCTACCCTGTCCGCGGAAAACTGGTATAGCCGGACCGCTTGCTGGCGGCCGGTAAGGAACGAGCGGACCCAGTCAAGGGCAGGACCCCCTATCCCAGCCTGCCTGACACAGTCAACCAAGATGACGTGGTCGACCGTGTCAAAGGCGGCCGACAGATCAAGGAGCACCAGAGCCTGACTGGTGTTAGAGTCGGCTCCCCTGCGCAGTTCTTCCATAACAGAGAGTATGACCATCTCTGTAGAGTGGGCGGGTCTGAAACTGGCCTGTTGGGAGTCAAGAAAATGAAACTGCTCAACAAACTAGCTCAGGATGTTAGTGACATGGGTCTCGAGCACCTTACTGAGGTAAGGGAGGAGGGAGATGGGGCGGAAGTTACTCATGATCGCGGGATCAGCTGTCGGTTTTTTCAAGATAGGCACTACCTCGGCTGTCTTGAAAGTGCTAGGGACTAAGCCGAAAGTGATTGCTTGAAGGCTTGAATTAATCTCAAACACTGGTAATTATTTCATTATTTGTGTTTCCGTCTAGAGGGGATCTGGTATTTCATTTCGAGCTGCATTGTTACTGATGGATCAAGACCAACGGCCGTATGCATCATTGTTGCCGTTTGCGATTTCTTAATTGCGAAAATTAAGGAATCGCAATTAAGAAATCGCAAAAGGCTATGCATTAAGAAATTGCAATTTTTTTTGCGATTTCTTAAATTTCCTTAATTGCGATTCAAAATTTGCGAATCGCAATTTAGGAATCCCTTCCCATTGATTCCTATGGGCCTAGAGGCCCATAGGAATCAATGGGAAGTCATTCTCAATTTGCGATTAGCAATTTGCGAATCGCAAATTGAGAATGCAATTTCAAGAGTGCAGGGGGGGTCCAAAGGACCCCCCCTGCACCCCTGAAATATAACTTTAAGTGCATTTTTCACACACACATGCCCCAATGGCATGTGTGTGTGCAAAATGAAACTTTCAAAAATGCACTTTTGTGCATTTTTGTAACTTTTCGCAAATTACCATGAAGGTCGACTTCATGGTATTTTACCTCTCCCTATTTGCGAATTCGCAAATTGAAAATGTTCATGCATTGCATTTAAGAAATCAAAAATTGCGATTTCTTAAATGCAATTGCAATTTTAGAAATCGCAACATGATTGCAATTCCTAAAATTGCGAAAAACATGATGCATCCCAATTTTGTCAATTGCATTTGCAAACGGCCGAAAATTGCAATTCGCACTGTTTGCGAATGCAATTGACAATGATGCATGTGGGCCCAATAGTGATTTACATATGGTTGGTCTCTGTGCAGAGTCGTGTATTGGGCATAAAAACATGGACTGGAATAATGCCTCACCGATCGCTGAAGGCTGACATTAATTTAAGCATTCCTTCCATCACTTTGTTGTTTAATTCCATTACCACAAACAGTTCGATAGGGAGTTGTGCCTTTCCTAGGAAACGTACAGGGGGGGGGGTGTGGCTGCTGACGAGCAAACAAAGGTGTTTCAGTAAGGATGCAATTCTTGTTAAATTCAAACACATAAATCATGTTCGAAACATACTGTAAAATATGCATCATTCGTAAACTGTGCCGGGAGGGAGAGGTGAAGTCTATGATCACCTATTCATCGTGCCCACATACCAGTGGCTCTCAGTAGTCAGTCCACGGGCCCTTCCACCACCCTCACTCAGCTTCAGAGCATACACCCAAGGAAGATGATTGGTTGGAATGCGTGTCTGTGATTTCTTGACTGCCCAGCCTGTGCTCTCTATCTTCTACAGCACCTTCTCAGTGCTGCTCAAACGCCTCCATTTTAAACACCATGTTTGAGGTTTAAACACAAACAAACTGTTGCTGAGGACAATATTTGTGTCGATTATTGTCAGTCAAAAATACTTTGTTTCGGCCTCACAAGACCATAACAGCACATATAAAAAAAAATCAAATTCATTGCAATTTATCAATATAGAAATGTTTGTATACACATGAATATAAAAACAGCTGAAAAAAGTTAAAAAGATAAAGGATTAAAAAGTTTGGTAGGCAATAAGTATCTCATCATAAAAAACAAAGTCAAATGAATTAAGAGGTGGAAGTAAATAAAATTGTCATGCTGCACCCGCATAAATAAGACACTGGAGTCGGAGCTGTACTGGTTCACGTCTTACTTTATTCCCTACCAGCACGTTACTGGCTTACAGACTAAAAACCTTTTCCTGTTCCTGTTTCCTGTTTCCTGTATGGCTGCCTGTCCTGTCTGAACACAGAGTCAGGCGTTACGGCATTACATCTCCCCCTTTTGTACAGAGTCTCTTCATACCTCAGATTTCTTCAACCAGACGTCTGGGTCTTCTTATCTGGCGCTTGGGGCGGTTCTCTCGTTCTGGTATTTGGATGTGAAGATTATCTCTGTCATTGACAATCCACGGAGGGCTATAACTGTCCTGATCAGCGTTGTCACTGTGACTCGCCGAGTCACTTGAGGTCTGGCTCGAGGAAACCCTTTGATGGTCACGTGGGTGGTACTTTTTGAAGTATGATACGTTTCTCGTTATTTGCTTGTTGTCAGCTTTTGCGGTGATCATTGTTCCTTTCTTTTTGCTGACCTGTAAGGGGGTGTCGTGATATCGACTGTCTGCCTTCGTTCGCCGGTCCTTTCGAACTATCACCCAGTCTCCTTCTTGTATGTGAGAGTCCCTGGCATGCCTGCACCGATCAGCGTATGTCTTCATTTTGAGCTTGTTCTCTTGGTCTATGTTGACAAGTGTGTCATGGTCGACGGTGATGGTCCGAGATTGTGAGGCAGTAGTCGCCATGGGTAGGCGAGTGCGAGGTGCTCTCCCTAACATGAGGGTAGCTGGGCACTGATTTGTGGTATTGTGTGGTGTAGTCCGGTATGCCCTCAATACCTCATTCAGGGTCTGTTGGATGTCTCGATGCATTAGTTCGGCTTGTTGAATGGCCTTTTTAAGAGTTCCCATAAATCGCTCCACCATGCCATTAGCCTGGGGCCATAACGGTGTGATCTTTTGGTGTTTGAAATTGAGGTGTGTCGCAAATTCTGTGAAGTCATGACTGTTGAACGGGGGTCCATTATCAGATTTGACTCGGAGGGGAATGCCCCATGCTGCAAAGATTTCATCCAGAATTGGGATGACTGCTGCGGCCCTGGTTGACGGTATCAGGTGTGCAAATGGGAATCGCGAGTATTCATCCATGACAACCATGATGTATTGTCCTGACTGTAGTGGTCCAAAGAAGTCGACTGCTACTTGTTGCCATACCCCATCGGGTAGTTCAGACATTTGAAGAGGGGCCGGCGGTTCATCTCGACTGACAAGTTGGCATGTCGTGCAGTCTCTTAGTGTTGCCTCTACCATTTGGTCCAAGGTGGGGAACCAGACACGTTCTCTCAAAGCCTTCTTGGTGGCATTTATCCCTCTGTGACCTTCGTGTGCCAAGTTGATGACTCCTTGCCGTAGCTTGTGTGGGATGACAATCCTCCCCCCTCTCAGAAGGAGACCCGAGTCACTGATAGACAGTTCATCATGATCCCGTTGGAATGCGGTCAGGTCTTGAAGAAGTTGGTCTGACTCCTGTGATGTGCCTTTCATGTGGCGCCAGGAGTTCGAGCGGACACGGGTTATGGCGGCTTGTATCAGAGGGTCATTAGCAGATGCGTCTTGTATGGCTTCCAGAGGAACAGTGGGGGGACATGCCGCGTCAATGACGAAATGAATGTAGTCGTCAGCCAAAGAGTGAGCAGGTCTCGTGGTGTCTAGGGGATGGCGAGACATATAGTCGGCCAGGTTTTCAGCCTTTCCAGGTTTGTGAATGATCGTATATACATAGTCTTGGAGGCGCAGTCCCCATCTCTCAATGCGAGGAGGCATCTTGGTGTTGGGATTGCCGAAGATCGTAAGAAGTGCCTGGTGGTCGGTGACGATCGTGAAATGCTTGCCATACACGAACAGATGGAAATGTTCGCATGCCCAAACTACAGCCAAGCTTTCTTTCTCCGGCTGGGAGTAAGCTTTTTCAGTGTCTGTGAGGCTGCGACTCGCATAGGCGATGATATGGCGTTGATCTGAGTTTTCACGATACTGTGCGAGAATGGCCCCCAGGCCTACAGGACCGGCGTCAACGGTGATTTCAGTCTTCTTGTTTGTGTTGAAGTAGGCAAGGTTTATGGCAGAGCTAACAGCTTGCTTGATGACGGTGAATGCCTGTTCGCAGGCGTCTGTCCAGTTGAAAGGCTGACCCTGGCGTGTGAGCTCCCGTAGTGGATAGCTGATTGTGGCGTAGTCGCGGATATACCGCGCGCAGTAGCTTGCCATGCCGAGGAAGGAGCGAAGATCGCTGACATCTCGGGGGGTTGGTGTGTCAACAAGCGCGACTACCTTTTCTGGGTCAGGCTTCATCCCTTCTCTGGAGAATATATGCCCATAGAACTTCAGTGTGTCTTTGTGGAACTCGCATTTAGCTGAGTTGAGTGTTAGATTTGCGTTCAGCAGGGCATGACATACTCTGTCCAGGGCTGTGTCGTGTTCGGTTTGATCTTTTCCAAAGACAAGTAAATCATCTCTGTAGTTGAAGGCGTTTGGAATACCTTGTATGACTCTCCGAATGGCTTCTTGAAAGATCTCGGCGGCCGACGAGATGCCAAAGTTTAGGCGCTTATAGCGGAAGAGGCCCTGATGTGTAGTGAATGTTGTAATGTACCTGGATTGTTCATGGCGTTCCAATTGATGATAGCCTTTGTTAAGGTCAAGCTTGGAAAAGACGGTGGCACCATTGAGTTTTGTAATCATGTCGCTTATATGCGGCCCAGGATGGCGTTCTCGCTCGATGGTGGTGTTAGGAGCACGCATGTCGACACACAGTCTAACTTTGTTATCTTGTCCCTTTTTGGGGACTACTACCACCGGGGACACCCATGGAGTGGGTCCCGAGGTGCGTTCGATGATGTCGGTTTGTAAGAGTTCTTGTAATTCATCATCGACAGCCTGCTGTAGGTGGAACGGCACTTTCCGGTGATGTTGAGCGATGGGTGTCACCCGTTCATCTATGTGTAGCTTCACCTTGAAGTGGTTCAACTTTCCGAGACCTTTAAAGAGTTTTGGAAATTTTGCCACGATGTCTGGGGCATCTTCAGTCATGTAGAGGAGTTCCACTAGTTTCAGCCTCTCTGCTGTAGGTAGACTGAGTAAACAGTCTGCTATGTCCGGTCCTTCTACAACATGAATGTAAGCTTGAATTTTTCTGTCCTTGAATGTCAGAGTCGTATGGAAACGACCGAGGCACGTGAGGGGTTTTCGCGCCATCCATGTGAAGATGCGGACGGCTGCTGGCTCCAGTTTCGGACGTTGCTTCATGCTGTTGTACTCCAACACGCATATATAATTTAGTGGCGCTCCTGAATCCAAAACGAACTTTGCTGGGTGTTCTCCTATCATGATGTCCAGTTTTGGATATCGTTTCAGACGGTCTGGATCTGAGACCATGCAGATGAATTCATCACTGTCTTGTGATGCCGGCGTGTGTGATGAGGAATCACTGGATGTGGGTCTGTATGATCTGTATGAGCTCACAGTCTGATGTCGGGAGCGATGAGAGCTTACGGAGCGGCCTCTGGAATGGTATGGGCTCACTGATTGACAACTGGACCTTGAGGAGCTAGATGACTGGTCTTCTCTTTCTCTGACAGCACGTGCATGATGTCGTGTGCTGCGGCGTGGAGGTGATGACTTGCGTGTAGATCGCTTGGCTTGACACGCCACCTCAAAGTGATTGTCTCTTCTGCAGCGATGGCATCGCTGACCAATGGCTGGGCATTGTCCTGAGTGTGGGTAGTCTTGTCCACACCTATAGCATGTGGGTGATGGCTTAGTTGACTTGTCCTGCCTCGAGTCTCGTCGGGACGGAGAGGTGCGAGACGAGTGCTTTGACTTGTGAGATTTGTGTGAGCTCATTGTGTGTCTTGTTGTTTGATGTGCTTGTATTCGAAGAGCGTGGTCTTTCCGTTCGGATTTGTGAGTTCCCATTCGTTTGGCATAGTTTTCAGCTTGGTCATTAATCCTTGTCAGTTCCTCGATTTCTTCCAGGGTGTATGATTTCTTTAAGAGTCTTCGACACAGAGATTCGGATAAACAGCCATCAATGATACGGAGGCGTAGAGCGTCTTCCATTTTGAAATTTTCAAATTCGCAATATCGCGCCATTTTTTTGATGCGTATAATAAAGTCACTCATGCATTCGTCCTTCTCCTGAGTTACCTGATTGAATGTATATCGTTCATAATCGACGTTGCGTTTGTGGAGGAATCGTCTGTCGAGAGCTCCTTTGACCTCTTCATAAGTTGCAGTCGCTGCATTCGGTAGGTCTTTGATGAATTGCGCTATTTCTTGGCCTATTAGATTCCTCAAGGCTACTAGTTTTTGCTTAGGGTCTTGTACTGACGAGCCAATCATGTAATCTTCGAAATCTTCGCTCCAATTTTTCCAGGCAGGTCCCATGGTGTTGCCCGGTGTCAGTACCAGAGGCTGTGGTTGTCTCATGAAGGGTGCCCCCAGGGACACATGAGGCGCCATGGTTGTGCCAGCTTGAGATGCTGGACCTGCTGTAGTTGCTGGACTGGCTGTCGCGTCTCCGTCCGTCGTGCTGCTAGCAGGGGTGAGAGACATTTTCTGTGCCGTATGTTACTTCTCTTCCTTGTTGCCGAAACGTTTCTTTTGAAGCTTTTCCCGCTCTTTTTCCACACTTCGTTGTGTTCTTGGGGTTTGCCTGGTTTCAAGATGGCCGCTGCTCTTGTAATGCGGGTTAGCCAATGGCCAGCGCCTGACTTTGCAATGGCCGCCGTGCGGGACGCTATGTCTTGGGCCTTGGTCGTACCACGTTTTTCATTCGCTCTTTGCTCTCATGCGGTCTCCACGGGACTCACCCTAGCTTCTCCGCTATTCTTGATTTTCTTCTCGATCGGATTTTCAGCGTCTCTCGTGGCACTGCTGCTCGTGTATGTTCTCCGCCACGTGTGCACACATGTCATATATTTCTCGTTGCTTTCTCGTTGCGTTCTCCTGTCGTCTGCTTCGGCGTCGTACGCTCCGTATGTTTCGACAGGCTTGTATGTTGGCTCCGGCAGTCTCGGCGTCGGTTTCTGTTTCGCGCCTTTCACGCGCTGGTGGACGACGACGACTGCGGACTCGCTGGTCAGGCCGGCTGTATCCGGCTGGGCTGTGTGACTGTGTGGGGATGTAGGTATCCCACCCTCGTCGCCAATGTCACGCTGCACCTGCATAAATAAGACACTGGAGTCGGAGCTGTACTGGTTCACGTCTTACTTTATTCCCTACCAGCACGTTACTGGCTTACAGACTAAAAACCTTTTCCTGTTCCTGTTTCCTGTTTCCTGTATGGCTGCCTGTCCTGTCTGAACACAGAGTGAGGCGTTACGACATTACAAAAATGAGGTGTCCGGCGTCTTTGGAAAGTACAGGGAATGGGCAGTTTAAGCTTGTACTTTCTTTAGAACTGCATGCCGAGCACACAACATTGAAAAAAGATAATGGGACACAGAGTAAATGTATTGGCATGCCAGTATAGTATTTCAGAATTCTTTAGGCCTGTTGGTGGTGGGAGGTTCCAAGGATCCTTCAAAGCTGTCTTAGCCAACAAACACTTTTTGCTTTTTAGGTAGGGCAAAAAAACAACACATGAAAGTTAGTTTCTGTACAGTTTTTGCAAGATGGGCAAGCTTTCGTCTGGCTACCCCCCCACTTATGGGTGACAGCCTGTAAGGGGTGTACGCCATGCTTAAACTGCATGTAGAGTTTTTTGGCTAAAAGGGGATGTATATTGTCGATGCTAGGTTCTAGGAGGTATGAGAATTTTACATCTAGGAAAGATGTAGTAAGTGTACCTGCCCTGAGGCCCCTCTGGAGTAAATTTAGGTGATAGTCCTTAAAGTTTTTTTATCAGGACTTTTCTTGGTGTAACCAAAGAACTTTCTTCTGGGCTATTCCATAAGTCTCCCATTCCAATGGCTACAAAGGAATTCTTAATGTGGGTGAGCAAGGAGATTTTGCATGCCCCCTGTGATTGGCCACTTCCCTCAATTCCTCCTTATACATGGATAGCTCTGGGGTGCTCCATAATCGGTGCCAGTAAAGAAGGGGTCTGAGCGCTACCTCCTGTGCCATTGGGCATACGCCCAAGTCCATTCGTAGCGGGGTTAAAGGAGTGCTTTTAGGAAGGCCCACCTACTGTCTAAAGAAAGAATTTTCAATCCTTGCAACTTGGTCGGTCAGCCTATGGCCCCATAATTCGGCTTCATACAAAGCAGCCCCTCTAGCTTGCGCCTTGTAAATTTCCAGCACCGGCCCCAGCATCTTACATGCACACTTCATCTGCTGTTTCGCAAGGCCCCCTGATGTTTGCGTCAGATTTTAGACAAACCTTCCTGATTTGGTCACCCCACTCCATGTTCTTGTTGAGGGTTAGGCCCAAATAGTCACAGACAGTGACTTTCTCTAACAATTCTCCGGCTGGTTGTAGGTTGGGACGCTTTGAGTGGCCTGCATTGAATACCATATATTTAGTTTTATGGGTGTTTATTTCCAGGCCTGTGTTCTTACAAAATAGGTAAAAAATATCCAGTGTCCTTTGAATACCCATCTGTGATTTTGACAGCAGGAGGGTATTGTCTGCGAACATCAGGGCAGATACCTTGCGGCCCACTCGATTTGGTGCATCTAGATCCCCTCCGGCTGCCAAAGCTTCAACTAGACCATTTATAAAGAGACAAAAAGGGTAGGGGCTAAACACACCCCTGTCTCACACCTCTCTCTATGGGTATGCGATCAGTGAGTTCTCCATTTTTTCCAAATCTAATTTGGGCATAGTTGTTCACATGCAGTCTTTACAGAATCTCACATAAATAGGGAGGCGCTCCTAAATCATGTAGAATAGCCCATAGTTTTTCTTTGGGGACTAAGTCAAAGGCCGATTTCAGGTCTACAAAAATCATATAGAGGCTGCCACCCTCCAAGATTACAGTTTTCCAGTGCAATAGTTGCAGCCTGAAAACTTGATCAATTGTGGATGTTTAGTACGAAAACAGGCCTGAAAGGGGATAAGATTAGAAAACTCCTCCATCCAATTCTGCAAACTGTCCAGAAGCACTCAGGCGAAGATTTGTTGTGCAACATCGATGAGGCTAAAAGGCCGATAATTTGCAGGAAGGAGGGGTGAGCCCTTCTTGTATATAGGGATAATTTCAGCCCCTTGCCATGTGATGGGGATCTCCATTCCCTGTAGTATAGTGTTAAATATGCTCCAGAGATAAGGAACCCATACACTAGGTTCATTTCAGTAAAGGTCTCCAGGGATCTTATCGAGCCCCGGGGCCTCAGCAGGTATTACTCGGGCAATTGCGGCCGTAACCTCTTGTAGAGAAATTGCTGGAGTTTTTGAACTGACTAGATGTGGGAGAGAAGTGAAGATTTTGGCTTGCTCAAGGTGTGGTAAAATCGATTACCTATACTTAATTTGCTATCAATAATCAATAAGAATAACTCAGAAGAATAAGAGGCAAAATCCGGGATATTGAGGTTAACTCAAAAGGGTTTTATTCCTGTAAAAGGAATTGGGTTATTGGCTCGAGCCAAGGTGGCATAACCATTCCATCACCACACAGGTTCAGGAAGGGCAGACAGACGACATATTGTTTACAGAAGTACATATATATAGTCAATGCATTACAATGTATGAGCATATAGTAGGCGTAACAGCTGGAAAAGAAGAGATAAAACATGGAAACGTCATACAATAGGCGGTACAATGGGCGTGCATGAAGGCGTGTACTAGAAACGTCATTAATCAGGAGGTCACAAAATGGGTGGATACATAAGAGAATCTTGCAATGTCAGCATAAATATATGGCAGAGATGCGCGCGCAGCAGATTGACGTGAATCTGACGTGTTACTGGAGGGTGAAGGGGACTTGACATTTAGCACTACAAGTGTAGACATAAGTGTAGACATAAGTCTGGGATGTCAGATCAACCTAATCCCAAATCGTATCTGGTATCGTATGTTTAAGGGACAGTAGTATCTGGAAGGGAAAAGGTCTCTCGGGCGGAGACTACTCTATACTGTCTGCATGTATGCGTCTACGTGTTGGCATGCAGGGTGAGGGGGCATGGGCCTACCATGGCAACGGAGTCTATGAATTACTTGCACGGAGACAGAAGAGCCGGGCCCTCTGCTCCTGCAGCTGGGAGGATGTTTACTTGAGCTACGAGACAGGAATGTGTTTTCGAGGAGTGGAGCAGATAATTCGAAGGTTGAATACTGTCTTGGCAGGCAGAGGTTAGGCTATGCGCCGGAGCCGCGCAAGGAGTAAGGTGGGGGCCACTGGTACAGAGGTAGCCTGGGCTGAGGCCCTCGGAGTCAGAAAGCAGGAGAGAACTCGAAGAAAAAGCTCAATGGCATAATCTGGGCCTACTTCGCCAGAGCTGAAAAACGTGTAAAGTGTACCACAAAAAGACGGTGGCACAGTATATATAGAAACTGAATGTTCAATCCGTTCATGGCGGATCTGAAAGAGGACAAGTTAGAGATGGACGCAAATGTATTTGCGTCTTCGTAGCTGGCACAGGAGGGAAATAACATGCACTGCAAGCTAGTACATGGAGACGGTGGGGTACTCGCTGGGGAACACTACTCGATCAAAATTATATTTCCTCATTCCCTCCTTGTTCCCCACGGACCCTTCATGATACATCGATTCTCATTAATTGATCGACTTGTTCACTTAACATCATTTGCTCTTCTTTCTTTACGCGCTTTGAATGGGAACTTGAACGTGGAATACATGAAGTGGCACACAGGCCGCAAATCGCCGGTCCACATTGGAGACACAGGCAACAACTGAGTACTACGAGAAAGCCAATACCTAGGAGGGATAGGATCTTCCACCCCCAGGCCGATAGCGTTGTCCAGAACCAACCGGACCAAGTCCAGGTGCCTGGAGTCTGATGAATTAAACTTGCAATCTTATGGAGACGTGTAATAGCTTTGTACACGGTTGGCGCGTTATTAGGGATGAAAACACAGCAGCTTGACCCGATGACCTTACAAGCTCCACCCCTATCTGCCAAGATGACGTCAATAACAAGGCGATTTTGAAGAACAACAACCCGCATGGCGGACTGCTCCTCCGTTAAGTTACCTAGAGCTGAAGTGGTCTCAAGTACCACTGCTTCGAGGGTTCTGGTTAATCTACGGATTAGTTTACTATTTGAAACAGTACCTAGGTAGGGGAAGAAACCTTTATTGAAATCTGTATATTGTTCCCATGTAGTCTCAGTATAATCGACAAGCGGGAGATCTCTATTGTATCTATGTTTTACCAAATTGGTATTTCTATGATAGTCGGGAGGGGCCAGGAAAACAGGTGGCAGAAGGAATGCAAGGTAACAGGTACCATCCCAATCTAGAGGCAAACGGACATATGCAGTATGACCACAAACAAAATAGGAATGACGTAAAGCCCTGAACGTGGATCTACCATGATCACTGAATTCGACTACAGTAGTACATTTACTATGACCTACGTGTACAGAACCATTCTTGCGAACACATAGTTCACCAGTAACAGGCAATACTGCCATAGCAGGTAGAACAGGAGCAGCTTCAGATTCGACAGATAAAATCATGAAAGTGACTGTGTAATTTCCTAACCCATATACTTCGTTTTCTAGATCAGTTCCAGTGTCAACGGGGAGTCCCTCCTTGTCAGGGTAGCATACCTTAAGCAGGACTAAGTTCAGGTTTCCCCAAACCCAGTTACCTTCATAAATAGCAGCAGTAGAAACTAGGGAATTGAGCATTTTAAACCATGCACCACATGTGCCATTGTGTGTGAACGGGTACGGGAAAAGGGGAAGAACTCCCTTGTTTTCTTGGTAGGGAGGGAGTCGACCACATATCCAACAGTTTGTAGCATTGGTAACCTGATGGGAGTGATGTAACATACTAATGAAAGTGTTGTTGCGCAGCGCAAGCCTATAGGATAACTCGTGTGGGGGTAATTCACTAAAAGAATGTTCAGCAGTAGCATTATAAGCAGATTGTGCACGCTTGAATATAGGATAATAGATATGTAGAAGAATACCAGCAATGATAACCAGCAAACATAGGAAAAACATAACAAGTAATGTCACTATACAGCGACTACGAAGTGATTTGCAATACGCCTTTTTCTTATGTTGTCTTGGTCTATCTCTCTCTCTATCTCGATCTAGGGGATACATGTCAGAAACTAATTTAACCGATTCACCTAGGGGAGGACTTAAACAATTAAACTGTCTGACTTGCTAGATCGTAACTTTTGTCTGTAAGTTTCTGAAGCAGTTTTCTCAACCAGAGGGAGTTTCGTGTCAGTTTGTGGAGGAGGGCAGGGCTTAGTGTCCAAGTCCGAAGGAAGTCCAAAGAATTTTTTAATATGACTGGAATGCAGCCATCCCTTCCTGCCCTCTATCTTAACAGCTGTCCTCGTCGTGAGCAGAACCAACTTCGGCAATTGCCAGCGGGGCTCCAGTGGACTCTTCCGATCAAAGTTCCTGATGTAGACGTAATCACCAGGAACCACCTCATGGGGCTTCGTCTCGGTGTTGTCGGGAAAGGCTGCAGCTACCTGTGAACGACAAGATTGTAGTGCAGACATCAAGGAGGCAAGGTAATCTGTCAGCATAAGACAATCAACATCAGTTATTTTACGCGGAATGGGCGTCCCCCACATATTCGGTGGCCTACCGAAGACCACCTCATACGGGGATAGCCCAGAACGGGAATGGGCCACCATCCTCATATAGAAGAGGGCGACCGGCAAGGCGACTATCCAGTCTATACCTTTATCTCTACAGATCTTGGAAAGTCGGATTTTCAGTGTTTGATTATGACGCTCCACGAGACCTGCTGCCTCAGGATGCCGGACACAATGGAACTTCCACTGATAACCTAACAGAAGTGTAATATGTTTCACAAGTTCGGATGAGAATGGCTGACCATTATCTGAGTACACGATGCGGGGCAAACCATACCGCGGGAAGTATTCACGAACCAACTGTTTGGCAGTGGTCGGAGCAGTGTAATCGGGAACTGGGTAAGCCTCTATCCATCGGGAAAGAGCACACACGACTACGAGGACATACTTGAATCCTCGACAGCGTTCCATCTGGATATAATCCATCTGGAGGACTTCAAAAGGGTGGTCGGGAGGCTGAAATCCACCTTGCTCTACGGGGATGCTTTTACCTGGATTGAACTGACCACAAATCATGCAAGTACGCACTTTCTGTTTGGCTGCTGCCCGTAAGTTTTTATTGGACCATATGTGTTGAATACTGTCTAGCATTGCCTTCTCTCCGAGGTGTGCGGGACTATGTATTGTGTTAATGATGACTTGTACCATAGAATCAGGGAGAAACCATGTAGATCTTCCCTTCGTCATCCATCCCTGGTCTGTTTGGACCCCTCCTAGTTTAGTCCATTCCTTAATTTCATCTGGTGTTGCATGTGACTGTATGTCGGTCACATCATGTGCGGGATCCCTAACTGTCATGTAGTGTGCTGGTACCCCTATTTGTGTCTGATCAGTTACATGAGTTCGGTTTTGAGCAGTTTGCTTTGCTGTTCGGTCTGCCAGGTCGTTACCCTGGGAAATGACATCAGTAACCTTAGTGTGTGCCTTGCATTTCATGATAGAGATTGCAGTAGGTAGATGTATTGCGTCTAACAGAGCTTGAATAAGGGGACCATGTTGGATGTTGGCACCGTGAGAAGTTAAGTAACCTCTCTCTCGCCAGAGGACTCCAAAGTCGTGAACGACTCCGAATGCATAACGTGAATCAGTATATATGTTGACTCTCTTATTCCTAGCTTGTTTACATGCTTGTGTCAGAGCAATAAGCTCTGCTGCTTGGGCTGACAAAGTGTCGATACAATTTGTTTCAATGACTTCTGTGTCTGTCGTGACGGCGTAGGCTGCCACTAATTCACCTGTCTTTGTTCTCATACATGAACCATCCACATAAAGTGTCAGGTCTGGATCTGGTAACGGAACATCTGTCAAGTCTTGTCTGGGTTTTGTTGTGATAGTAATAACTTCAATGCAATCATGTGCCAATGGATCTACTCCATTTACTGGCAATAACGTGGCAGGATTCAATGTGCTGCAGCGTCTGATTTCAATGTGTGGCTGAAACAATGTCAGTTCGTAACCTGTCAATCTTGCTATGGTCAGGTGTTGGGTCTGAGTTCGATTCAAGAGGACCTCTACAGAATGTGGAACCTGTACTGTCAATGGATGTCCTAACACAATAGCATCACTCTGTCTGATTGCTAAAGCTGTCGCTGCAACAGATTTCAAACATGCTGGAAGGGCTTGTGCTACTGGGTCTAATGTACTGGAAAAATAAGCACAAGGCTTGTGTGAACCTGCTTGTTCCTGGGTGAGGACTGACAATGCAGTACCCTCACGTTCTGTGACAAAAAGTGTAAAAGGCTTATTGTAACATGGTGTTGCTAAGACAGGTGCTTGACATAAGGCTTTCTTTAAGTCTTCAAAAGCTTGTGTATGTTCCTGAGTCCAAGGGAGGACAGACGAAGTCGCTGCCTCCTGTGTTGTTAACTGAATGAGTGGCTTTGCTAGAAATGCATATTGGGGAATCCATTGTCTACAGTATGAGGTGAGGCCTATAAAGGCCCGCACTTCCTTTTGCGTTCTGGGTGGTGACATGTTTGCAATTAACTGAATGCGATCAGGTGTGAGCTGTCTCCCCACTTTGGACAGCAAGTGACCCAGGTACACAACTTGCTGAACACAGAATTGCAGCTTCGAAGGAGACACCTTGTGTCCCTTGTCGGCCAGGAAGTTCAAAACAATCAGTGATGCACTCTCACATTCGGGCTCGCTTCGAGCGGTGATCAGCAGATCATCGACATACTGAAGCAGGGCAGTGTGAACTGGCATGTGGATACAATCAAGTTGTTTTTTCAATGCTTGACTATAGATGCTGGGGCTTTCTGTGAATCCTTGAGGTGCACGGGCAAATTTGAAAGATCGTCCATTTAAACTGAATCCGAACAAATATTGGCTCTCTGGATCAATAGGGACACTGAAGAAGGCGTTCTTGAGGTCTATTACAGTAAAGAACGTCGCTTCTGAATCAATAGCAGTCAGCAATGAAGAGATATCTGGGACCACAGGATACTGCGGTACGATACATTTATTCAATTCGCGCAGATCAATAATTAATCGATAAACAGGTGGAGCATTTGGGTCAGTACGTTTAAGAACAGGAATGATAGGAGAATTACACACATTAGAGTCGGTTTCCACAACCACTCCTTGTGCGATTAGCTCGTCAATGATTCTCAGTAAAGCCACTACAGCATCTGGGGGCAGCTTGTATTGTCGGATTCGTGGTAATACCACTCCTGCCTTGAGTGTGACTCGATATGGGGTAATGTGCATGCAACCTACATCAGTGGGGCCCTGTGCCCACAAGTGTGCAGGGACGTTCTGTAGCCGGGGATCCATATCTCTCGATACATAATGGCCTTTGAAATCTCGCAAAAACAATCGTACTCCCTCAGGAGAACAACAAATAATGGCTCCTAGAGCTTTCAGTGTTTTTATGCCTAATAGATTTTCTGGACATGACTTCGTGAGTAATAAATCTGTAGTCCGTGTCAGAGGACCTACTGCAAGAGGGAGGGGTTGTGATACTTCATTGATAATGGGTTTTCCTGAAAATCCGAGGGACACGTTCTGTGAGCCTGAGAGGGGTGCCCCTGGTACTTCATTGTGACTTATCGTGGTTCTGCTTGCCCCTGTGTCAATGAGAAACTTTCTGTCTTTCCCTAAAACTTGACTATGTACGTAAGGACCATTCTGATCTACAGGAACTTCAATAAGGGGCAAGCGGAATTCACTCTCTAGGCTGTTTCATGTGTATCGTTGGTAATCAGGGTAATCGTTCTGTGCATACTGATACATTTGCTGCGTCGTGGTTTGTGTTGCAGTAATGGGCTGTTGCTGAGGTATCGCTACTGTCTGTGAAGGAGCTGGCATGGGTGCGCTCTGCTGTATATTCTGGGGTACTTGTTGTGAAGTCTGATCTTGTCTAGGAGGACGTGGTCTCTCTTTTGTCTTGCCCGTGGCAATATTATGTTTCAAAACGGGACATTCATTTATATAATGACCTGGCTGCTTGCAATAATTACATACACCCTTTACGGGAACTGACGAATTACTAGATTGGGTCGCACCCTTTTTCTGACCATCAGCAGGAACCGACTGAGCTACCAACATTTTCATTTTCGTATCTTTCATACGCCTCTGTTCGTGTTCTTGTTCTTCTCTAAGTCTATTCTGGTGATACTGTAACATTTGTAACATTTGCGAAGGGGTGTTAGCTTGCCAAGTGCTTTCTACTTTCAGTACTCTGTTCTTGACCTGGGGTAGGGAATTCTCGACTAATTTTGTTACGAAAAGATGTGGATATGACTCGCTACTTGCTTTCAGACCGCTGTTAATACCAAAACATTTCTCAAATCGTGTGTAAAAATCACTAGTGTCTTCATCAGGTTTCTGTTTGCATGCTGAAATTGCACCCCAATCTTCCTTTTTCGTACTCAATAAACGTGGCAACACTTGTACCAATAAACCTGGTAACGCTTTAACTTTATCTCCAAGCCCTAGGCCTGGCACTCGGGAATTCTCTTCATCCTGTAATGCAGCCCAATCAATCTTTGCATCTCCCACCTCCCACTCTTTTTCTTCTAGTCTGTGAGCTTTTTCTGTGCGCCTATGCGACTCTTTACGCCATAACTCGATGGCATCTTTCTGTGACTGTCTGGCTTTCTTTTTCCATAATGCTTCTTCTACTCTCATGATGCAATCTGCATCCCATGTCCCTGCAGCGGGCCATCTCTGTTTCTCTGACAGTTCTTTAGTGTAGTCTACCCATAAGTCGAGAAATAAAACAGCGTCTAGGCCGTGTTTATGGTACATAAAGTACCCTGGAGTGTCCCTAGGCGGAATGGGAACAGCTTCTTCTAGAACCCCTTTACGGGTTTTTATTTGTCTTAGTTTGGAGAACAACGGCATTCTGAAATCTGGCTACTTGGTTCTTACTCAGATATGAACACACTATACATAAGACACGTCTAAGCACAACAATGAAAATCGAACATTCACTCATACCACGACATTTGAATGACACATTAAAACATTTCAAGAACGAACCACATTAATTGAGTACAATGACATGTAACAGGATGTACCGCTAAACGGCACAGATACACCTTGTGCGGGTGCAAACTAGATATACTGCTTATACAGTACAGATACACTGCTAAACAGTGCAGAACAGGCTCGTGTACCCGAACCCGTCTTGACCGGCACAAACTAATGCGCACGTCAGGATGCGTCCCTAGCAACGGTACTCACCAGGAAGCACGGAAACAGAAGGCCTCGGAAACTCTGGACTGGACTCGACGCGGACTGGATTCGGACTCGACGCAGATACTTCGGAACCTCAGAATCTGGTGGGCCTCTGTATACCACGGATCTTGCTCTCTCAGCTAGGCTCAGGTCGGGATCCTCCGCACTCCTCACCGCCTCGTCTGGGTGTCGATCGCAGCCTCAGTCACCTCCGTTGGCCTGAGGGAGATACAGGAAATCCTGCGGGTACGCGTAGTTGTCCGTCCGGCTGTGGCAGGGGGCTAGGCCTGCAACGCACCTCCGGCGCGTGGGGTGGGGGAGGGGTCCCTGTTCGGGCGCCAGAACTGTGGTAAAATCGATTACCTATACTTAATTTGCTATCAATAATCAATAAGAATAACTCAGAAGAATAAGAGGCAAAATCCGGGATATTGAGGTTAACTCAAAAGGGTTTTATTCCTGTAAAAGGAATTGGGTTATTGGCTCGAGCCAAGGTGGCATAACCATTCCATCACCACACAGGTTCAGGAAGGGCAGACAGACGACATATTGTTTACAGAAGTACATATATATAGTCAATGCATTACAATGTATGAGCATATAGTAGGCGTAACAGCTGGAAAAGAAGAGATAAAACATGGAAACGTCATACAATAGGCGGTACAATGGGCGTGCATGAAGGCGTGTACTAGAAACGTCATTAATCAGGAGGTCACAAAATGGGTGGATACATAAGAGAATCTTGCAATGTCAGCATAAATATATGGCAGAGATGCGCGCGCAGCAGATTGACGTGAATCTGACGTGTTACTGGAGGGTGAAGGGGACTTGACATTTAGCACTACAAGTGTAGACATAAGTGTAGACATAAGTCTGGGATGTCAGATCAACCTAATCCCAAATCGTATCTGGTATCGTATGTTTAAGGGACAGTAGTATCTGGAAGGGAAAAGGTCTCTCGGGCGGAGACTACTCTATACTGTCTGCATGTATGCGTCTACGTGTTGGCATGCAGGGTGAGGGGGCATGGGCCTACCATGGCAACGGAGTCTATGAATTACTTGCACGGAGACAGAAGAGCCGGGCCCTCTGCTCCTGCAGCTGGGAGGATGTTTACTTGAGCTACGAGACAGGAATGTGTTTTCGAGGAGTGGAGCAGATAATTCGAAGGTTGAATACGGTCTTGGCAGGCAGAGGTTAGGCTATGCGCCGGAGCCGCGCAAGGAGTAAGGTGGGGGCCACTGGTACAGAGGTAGCCTGGGCTGAGGCCCTCGGAGTCAGAAAGCAGGAGAGAACTCGAAGAAAAAGCTCAATGGCATAATCTGGGCCTACTTCGCCAGAGCTGAAAAACGTGTAAAGTGTACCACAAAAAGACGGTGGCACAGTATATATAGAAACTGAATGTTCAATCCGTTCATGGCGGATCTGAAAGAGGACAAGTTAGAGATGGACGCAAATGTATTTGCGTCTTCGTAGCTGGCACAGGAGGGAAATAACATGCACTGCAAGCTAGTACATGGAGACGGTGGGGTACTCGCTGGGGAACACTACTCGATCAAAATTATATTTCCTCAAAGGGCACCCTCTTCCCAGCAGTAGAGTGACTGAAAGTGTGCCCTCCAGACCCCAGCGCCCAAGTTTGGTTCAAATGCGTGTTTTTCCTCCATTGTGTCTGAGCTTATTAGTTTCCAAAAGTTCCTCATGCCCCTTCTGTTTAGGGCATCTCTCAGACTGTCACACTTTTCTAATACCCACTCCTTTTTTGCTTGTTTGATTTCGAGTTTATATAGTATCCTGTAGCCCTTTATCGCCAGCTTATCATTACTTCTGATCGCTGTCAGCACTTTGTGTTAGCCTTGCGGCATTTGGCACTGTACCATGGATGTCTAGGAGCACTGCCTGCCTTTACTTGTATTATTTTTACAAAGCTGTCCGGTAGAGCCGCCACTAATCTTTGATGATTTTCTGCTATTTTACTGAGGGTGCAGACAGAATCTCCGAACTCACCTAGTTGAATTGCAACCTGCAGATATGGCAAGATTGTTTAATAGAGTAAAGATAGTCTATCTTGGGATTCACAAAGGATGCCCCATCTTACTCTCCTCCTGCATCTAGTGAGAATTGGCCCTGCTGTTTTCAACGGTTGGTCCTTAAGGGCTCCTCCAGAATATGGAGAGTCCATTTCTAAGATTAAAGCATTAAGGTTACTATCAAATCTGGGCGCAATCTTAAAGTTGGCGACTGATGCCAAGATTTAGCATTCACCATAATGTAATCTAGGATTGAAGGGGAACCCAACCTGATATCGGTGAAATATGTTGGACTGTCAGTGTTGAAACACCCATTACATGCCCTAAGCGAGTAATTCAGTGTGAGGGTGTTCAGTTGGACTACTAATGGTGTCCATGCTCGTACTGGCTGTGCATTGGCCACTGGGATGGCCCAGTGCAGATCCTCGTTGTTGGGTTCATCAGCCTCTAGATCCCTCAATGGTTCATACTGACAATGGAAATCAACAGCCAAAATCACTATGTCATAGTCAATGACTGTGGATATGAATGATGATAATTTATCTAGGGTGGAGGACTCTTGCCCGTTTCCGGTTGGCCATGAGTATACTTTAATGAGTACTAGCCTCGGCCTGGCTGGAGAGCTCAGGATAACACATAGAATGTCACTAGAAGATGTCTCCACCTGCTTCCCCGTACAACCCAAGTGTGTAGCAACCCAAGTGGTAAGTCCCCCAGATGGTCTGCCCTTCCCCACAGATATGGCGGGTATAGCGTAGGTTGCGTAGCCGGGTCTATGGATTGTCTCCCTGGCCCATGTTTCCTGCAACATACATATATCTGAGTCTTGGATAAGGGCACCCCACTCTGGGTTTTCTATTTTTGAGCGGAGACCTGCCACATTCCATGATAGAATTTTGAGCTTCGGTGAGAGGTTTGTGGGGTCACTATCATTTTCAGATTCCCTATCCTCTGGTCAGTGAACACTCCTAGCTGTGGACTGATAAGCCTCAGCAGTTATTGGAGGTTGGTTCACCAACTGTTGAACTTTTTGAATCTGCGGTGGTAACTTTGCGATTTTATTGGGCGGAGATTTTACAGATGTCTTAATCCATTTATCCCTGCTGTCTCCCCTACCCTCTACTACTCCGATTATTAAATGACACACACTCCTGGCAAACATCCCTCTGCATTCATGAATGCCCATTCACCTAGAAGCATTTATCAATCATGTTTTTTTCGTTGTATTGATACATAAACATGCGACTCATCTGATAGCAGTGCATTCGACCTCTTAGATTCTTCTCACAGATAAACTGCTCCATTGGGGCTGCCCTCAGTACAGTCACAGCTCTTGCTGTACTTTCACAGCTGCATTGTTCTCCTGGGCCCTCCCAGTGTGCAGTCACAGCCTGCTAGTTCTCACAGCTGCACTACTTTATTGGTGCTACTCACCGTTCAATGTGGCGTAAGAGCCCAAGGGTCAACTCTGAATTTTATTTAATCACAGGGTAAAATTCGATTTCTTTTTTTAAGGAAGAGTAGGACCTCCTAAACTGTGAAAGTTCTTGTTGTGTTTGCTTGCGCTGTGCTGCCATGGTGTGCGCTCCACAATCCAGTTTGTAATGATGTTGCTGTCACCAGGCAGTTGCTTCAAGGACCCAAATGTAATAGGTGGTGCTCTAGATGAATACATCTTAATAAAGTAATATTTATGTACGATTATTACTTCACAGTTCGTTTCTAATAATTGGCAGTTTTGTGCACTTGGGTGTGCAGATTAGTGACTGGGTGAGTTTGATCATGAATCCAAATGGAATAATGGATGAGGGCACTGATGGAGGAATTGAGGAAGGTATGAGTGCTTGTAAGCATTTATGGATGAATAG